>NW_023270620.1:684075-802619 GCF_011800145.1 Mirounga leonina
TTCTCCTTCTCCTTCTCCTTCTCCTTCTCCTTCTCCTTCTCCTTCTCTTCCTTCTTCTTCTTCCTCTTCTTCTTCTACCTTTAGAGATGGCTTAAAAAATTAGTTTGGCTGCATTGGTTTGATAGGTCTGGCTATAAAAGAAACTGTGCAAATTAGCTCCAATTTCCTAGCCCAAAGCCCAAAGCCATCTGACCTCTGAAAAGCCTGAAAATTTACAGAAATTGCAAGGATTGGTCCCCCTCAGCCTGGCACCATTGGGTTCTTCCATACTAGATCTGCCCTAGGTCTTTGGGAAGGTAATGTTCTTTCTGGGTGGTGAAGGGGGTGTAACTTTATCTAGAACCATCCAGAAGTAACTTTTCACAAAGGGCCATTCAGATGCCTGCAGGGTTATTTAATTAATTACATACATGTGTGAAGCAGGCCAAGTGTGAGAGAAGAATGGTAAGCTGTATGTATTTCAGAACATGGAGGAAGACAAGAAAGTGCTCCAGGCAGGGTCACAACAGTGTGAGCAAAGATCCTGGGGTAGGAAAATGTTCAGTATAGTGAAGGTGAGGAAAGAAGGCCAGTATGAGCTAGAGCAGGGACTGGCTAGGGATTGACTGTGCTATAACTGAAGAGTAAGCAATTGCAAAAGAGACTGTCTGGCTTGGAAAGCCTAAAATAATTATTACCTGGCCCATTAGAGAGAAAGCATGCTGACTCTTTTCTTTTAAGATTTTATTTATTTATTTGAGAGAGAGAGAGAGACAGATAGTGACAGAGATAGCAAGAGAGAGCACAAGCGGGGAGGAGAGGGAGAAGCAGGCTCCCGCTGAGCAGGGACCCCAGTGTGGGGCTCAATGCCAGGACCCTGGGATCATGACCTGAGCCGAAGGCAGCCCCTTAACTGACTGAGCCACCCAGGTGCCCCAATGTGCTGACTCTTGACATAGAGAATGGAGAGGCCGTAGCCAGGACATGGCTGGTGAACTAGAACCTGAATCACGCAGGGCCTTGAAGGCTCGAGTTAAACTATTTTAATTTTATGTTATGGGCCATGGGAAGCCACTGATGTGTTTTAAACAGAGTGCCATAACCAGGTAAATATTTCCCAAAGAGCACACTGGCTTTTATGTATGGGAGATGAGGACAGAGACAGAAATGGGAATGAGGAGACTGGCTAGACGGTTATTGTGGTAATGCAGAGATGAGAGTACTCTGGGCCGGAGTGGTGTCAGTGAATGTCGCCTAAGAAGAACTAAATGGGGGGGCACCTGAGGGGCTCAGTCGGTTAAGCATCAGCCTTCAGCTCAGGTCATGATCCCAGCATCCTGGGATCTAGCCTCACATCAGGTTCCCTGCTCAGTGGGGAGTCTGCTTCTCTCTCTCTCTGTCTGCCCCTCCCCCTCCATTTGTGCTCTCTCTCAAAATTAATAAAATCTTTAAAAAAAGAAGAAGAACTAAGGGGACTCATACATACAGAAAACAAACTGGTGGGTGCCAGAGAGGAGGAGGATGGGACGATGGGCAGAATAGGTGAAGGGGATTAAGAGGTACGAACTTCCAGTTATAACATAAATGTCATGGAGAGGCAAAGCACAGCATAGGGAATACAGTCAATAATATTATAAAATATTGCATCATAGCAAATTATAACTACTCTTACCATGGTGAGCATTACATAACATATAGAAATGTCAATTCACTATGTTGTACACCTGAAAATAATGTAACATCATATGTTGACTATACTTCAAAATTTAAGAAGGAAGAAGGGGCACCTGGCTGGCTTAGTTGGAGGAGCATGCAACTTTTGATCTCAGGGTTACAAGTTCAATCCTCATGTTGGGTGTAAAGATTACTTAAATAAATAAATAAATAAACTTTAAAAAATAAAAGGTGGAAGGAGGGAGAGAAGTATTAAGGGGGTAGAATACCCAGAATTTAGGGATTTATTTGATGTGACGATAGGGGTAGGAGATACAATTTTTTTTTTCTTTGCAGTTATCTTGCCTCAAGAATATCAACTGAAATTAGGAAAAATGGAATGGGAGATCCTTGAGGTTTCAGTTCCAAATGTCTTACTTTTGTAATGTTAAGTTTACACACTGATAACTTTGTTATTTCCGGTTATTTTTATTATTTTAAACTTACAATTTAGGGTATGTTAAATATAATTGTCAAACAGTTTAAAATTATACTATTAGTCAGACATAAAAGGAACATGTATCAAATATATTATTTAACTCATTAATAAATGAAGGACCAATAAAGAGTTGAAAAGAAATATCTATCTGAAATTTCACAAAGAAATGTTAGAATAAAATTGCTGCATTAGATACTAAACTGGTGATTACCTTACAGGGACATTAACGTCTGTGGTTATCTGTTCCACCCGACAGAAACTATTTATTTATATCTCTAATGGACAAAAATCTGTCAATTCACCTTTGCTTCTACAGAGTTGTAATATACCCCAGACAATCAAACATATCAAGCCCAGTACTACAGCAAAAGAACACTCAGTAATCTCTTTTCAAGTTTCATATAACTTTTCTGGTAGGTACATTATGTTGTCTATAGTGAAATAAATGGCATAGCTCATTTCAACATAATTTAGATTTATAACAATTCTACTTCTGCTCTGATTTCTGTCATATTCAGATCCAAGTAAGAGATAATCAAAAGACATCTTGGCCATAAGAACAATAGCAGGTGAAAAGTGAGTTTTATGTAGAATGATGGTTAGAAGACTTCTTTCGGACTTTAAGTGCAAGTTTTCCATTTCTGGGATATTCACTAAAATCTTAAGTCCAAGAGTCTAACTTTAAATACATAAACTTGAATTTGTAGTAAGGGGAAAAAAAATTAAAAACTCTTCTTAAAACTGAGAGCAAAATTAATGATAACTTATTGCAGCCAAAAACAAGATTTAAGGATATTTTCCTTACTTGTTTCATATGACTTTGGCTTGCCTAGTTGGCTGCTTCATAATTTGAACATGGCCGGCTGTGAACCGAGAAGCTGACCAGTTTTTTGAAGAGGGTTATCAGGATTGCAGTTTCTAGCAATTGTACTTGTATGTAAGCTTCCTGTTCTTAACTAATAGTCACACTTAAAATGATTTTCTGTCATAGGACTAATTATGAAGCATATATAACTAAATGTTTTAATACTCCATATTTATTTTATTTTATTTTTTAAAGATTTTATTTATTTATTTATTTATTTGACAGAGATAGAGAGAGAACACAAGTAGGCGGAGCAGCAAGCAGAGTGAGAGGGAGAAGCAGGCTCCCCGTGGAGGAAGGAGCCCAATGCAGGGCTCGATCCCAGGACCCTGGGATCATGACCTGAGCCGAAGGCAGCCGATTAACCAACTGAGCCATCCAGACGCCCTCCATATTTATTTTAAACCTATATGTTTTCTCAAAGCAAATCTTTGTGGGCAGTAACTTTTATCATTATTCAATTATTCATCTCACTTGACAGTGGGAAGTCTGAGCCATGAGAAGGAAACATCATGCCTGTAATGTCCCACTAAACAATTTGGAGAAACTTAAGAATATATTTTCCTGAGAAGTTGAAGGCATCCAATCATGAGGATTTAGTATTGGGCTGGAAATGTATTTTGAATGTCAAAAATAAAAATTCTGAGATGAATAATTTTATAGAGGAATTCTAAGAATCTTTGGCTTTTTAATAGGTGTTGTTCATGACTAATGAGGTGTTCTATTGTGAACTTGGATAAGGTAACTCCCAAAGGTGCTTTCATGCAATAAGGTGGGAAAGAGGCCATATCACTTGTAGTATCAGACTTGGGAAATGAAAATGGAATTGCTCCCAGGGCCACGATTTGTCTGTCATTTAGTACTAAGTAAGCTCAAAGGCCCAGTTCTCTTTCTGTTCTTGGTAAAACTAATGCAAGAGGCAGAAGAAAATTAACTATGTCTTACTGAATTCAGACAGTTCTAGAAATAATCCAAATGGTCAAATTACGTCTTTGGCTTGGGGCATGCATATCAGTTGCCTTCACAAGTTCATTCATTGGGTTATAGTCCTATGTCTCTTCATTTTCCACTGGCCATTCAGGAAAACAAATGGTGTTTTCTCACATGTGCTTGGGAGAACAGGAAATTTGGAGCAATCCCTTAGTGGTGAGGAAGCATTCATGTTGCTTTATACCTATCACAAAGGTAAAAAGTAGAGTTTTCAATAAAAAACATTTTCCAGGGCGCCTGGATGGCTCAGTTGGTTAAGCGACTGCCTTCGGCTCAGGTCATGATCCTGGAGTCCCGGGATCGAGTCCTGCATCGGGCTCCCTGCTCAGCGGGGGGTCTGCTTCTGCCTCTGACCCTCCCCCCTCTCATGTGCTCTCTCTCTCATTCTCTCTGTCTCAAATAAATAAATAAAATCTTTAAAAAATAAAAAAATAAACATTTTCCATTATCTAAAACAAATTTAAATTTTCTTCAAACATAGAAAGTATTGATTAAATAAATAAGAAGTCTTCAAAATAATTTGTTTTAAAATGTCATGGATTTTTTTTCAAAGAGTAGAGATACTTTTGGAATTTAATTTCATATCTAGTGAGGAAAGCTCCAAAAGCAACTTCACTTTCTTCAACAATATCTGTAACCAGAAAGAATCTAACACATATATGTAAGTATTTCACCATTAAGGTATGCATACTTCCGGGCAACAGTCATACATGTTAACTTGACTTCATTTTCCTGGATATATTTACTAGGGAAAATTCTCCTTCTGTTCTGAAGGCTTAAGAGAATACATACTTGGATCCTTCCAATTTTAACATGAAGCTACATCACCTATTGTGATATAGTAAAATCCTATTTATTCCCATTTTCTTCTTCTTAGACAATTGTGAGGTATTACAAGAAGTGAATGGGTAATCTCAAAGAGAATGGAAACTTCCCTCAGTGGAGACTGAGGAATGACCATGCTAAAATCTGCTTTGGTATTACTTTTTTCTACTTTGATAATGATAGTGATAGCAAGGATGAAGATGATGATGATGGTGGTGTTGATAAAAGTAATAGTAGTAACAGTGACTAAACTTAACCAGGCACAGTACTAAGTACTTGGCATTACCTCATTTACTCTTAGCTGTTATCTTTCTGTGAGGTCTGCCTACATAAAGGTAAACACAAGTTATCAAAAAACCCACTTTCGGGGGATTTACAGACATACTCCAAAGTGGCTCACTATATTACAAAAATTCTTTTTATTTCCTGTTTCATCATAATCATATAGGTTAATTTTACATTCTACTTTGTAATATATATGCCTTTATTTTACTATTAAAGTAATATGTTTTAAAAGTTAACAATAGAAAATTTATATAAATAAGTGTTTATATAAATAGAAAATTTATATATATTACCTATAATCAATATTGCTTACTTAATATTTGAACCTCACTTTCATTGAAGCAGTCTTGTTTCATGAAGTAAAATACCATCGTAGATTTTTTTAATGATGTTAAGTCAACTTAATAAGCTAACCATTATTGGGGCACCTGGGTGACTCAGTCAGCTGGGCGACTGCCTTCAGCTCAGGTCATGATCTCACGGTCCTGGGATCGAGCCCCGCATCGGGCTCTCTGCTCAGCGGGAGTCTCCTTCTCCCTCTCCCTCTCCCTCTGTGCTCTCTCTTTCTCTCTCAAATAAATAAATAAAATCTTAAAGAAAAATAAGCTATCCATTATTATTAAGACAACAATGAATTAATTCACCTTATCCAAGATTTTTGCCTCTGTCTTTTCTTCTACCCTTGAAACTTACCCCCTGCCCTCAAAAACTTTTGGTCAGTATCTTCCACAGCTTAATTACAGAGAGTAGCCCAAGGCTAACAAAGCAGCAAAGGATTTGAGGCCACAGTTGTCTGTCTTCTCCCACTGACAGTTCTTCGGGTCATCCACTGCATGAGTCTGTTTGGTTAGTTGCTCTCTCAGGCCCTGGAAATAAAGTCATCCTGGACATGACACAGTTTTGGTCATTCTGACATTCACCTTTTATTGCCCTCAATTTAGAGGAGTGGAAGAAAAGTGAGACTATAAGACAAAGGCTGTGCACATCCTATTTTAAGGTTCATTGTCTTCATTTACATACTCACAAAAGTAAGTCTTCATGCCCACTCCACAGTGCCCAGGAAAGGAAAAATATAGATGTGCCTGTACTAAAATTTCTTGGGAGTCTCCAACATCAGAACAGTTTTTCTTCAAACCTTTCAAAGAAAGTGACACTCCAAAAGGATCTGGCATGTTCCATTGACTTCTTGTATCCCAGCGTTTCACTGCAATGTCTTGAAGATTCTTACATGCCAATTAAGAAGTCTTAGACCAAATTTCGTTCAGAAAATTGTTAAAAACAGCTGCCAAGCATGGGTCAGTTGGAAGGTAAGAGGATGTAGGAAAAAAAAAATGGAGACACTTCAGGAGAATTCAGTGGAATAAGAGCACTTACATTGTTGACCTATTTCCTCCTAGGACTTGGGACAAACTCAGCCACTGAACAAAATGAGGCTGTTAGAGGTGGCCTTAAAGCCTTTCATCCTCTTGTGGCGAGTACGCTGTGGGTGACTATAGGAGGATCTTAGGCTATGTCGACTTGCTGTCATATGTGAACTTACTGCCTTCAGAGATAAATCAGATAATAATTAGTGAGATGACAGCCCTGAAGTGCTTTGAAAAGATGACTCTAGTAAAGAAGAGTAAAAGGAAAGACGGAGTGGGGTGTCTTATAAAAGGCCCCTACAGGTTCAGTCAGGGTCAATGACCTCTCAGGTCAAAACGGAAGGAACCTAGGTGAGATGAGAACCATTACCATTCCACCAAGATGATTTTCCACTATTTTGAGACATACATAGCATTCTTGGTGGGCTAAAAAATTTCCCCATTGCCATGGAAAGAGGGAGAAGAATGACACCAAGGAAAATAGAGGCAACATGACTTTAAGTTGCGCTTGGTCTTTGCTCAAGTTTGTAAGCAAAGCTAGAGCAAAATATATCTATTTCCTCAGTCTCTCCTTTCTCCTCACTCCTCCTCCCACTGACTGACAATTTTGAAGTCCACGCTTCAAGCACATTGACTGGACGTTTCAGTCAAAGGATTCATTAGGACTAGTTTTGCTGGTATAATGCAATTGTTCCTGTCACTGTATGTTTATTGTTACCTCTATCTTTTGAACTTTATAAATAATGAGTAAGCCCTGCATGAGATGGTTTAGAGGAAAATTAAAGAACAAACTTGTGTAGTAGAGGATTTTAAGGCACACCATCCCAGCTGAAGACATATTCCCCGTGCATCCAGAGCAATGAAAAGCTGTCCTTAACACTGTGCAACTGATAAGCTTGCTTTTCAATTTCAATTCTTTTTAGAATTAACAACCACTCCAAGGCTGTTATGGAGTTATATGCAACATTTTTAAAGAATTTCATTTTGTCAGGATGCAGTGACTCTACACTTCATCTATCATCGAGAGAAATCCGTCTTGGGGTCCATTTTGCATGATACTCTTCATCATGTGTAGACGAGAATGCAAAGTTTTGAGGTAGCTTTTTTTTACATAGACTACATCCTTGAAATATTTTTCCCAATATACTATTAGTTATGAAAACACTCAGAATGTGTCCATTCTTCTGCCAGTAAGAATATTACCTCTCTGGCAGTTACTGAATATAGTCTCTTAAGAGTTCTAACTATCCTCCATAGTTATTTATCAACTTTCATATATAATTTAATAAATGTGTTGATCGAAACACTTAACACTTCACATGGAACATAGGTCAATTGGCAATTACCCATTAGGAAAGCTTCAGTTGTAAAATCAACCCACTTCTGCGGGAAATTACCAGCATGGAATTTAAACTTCCATGTCCTGTTCAAAAACACTTAGGACTGTTAAAGCTCTTTCAAGAGTTCATAATTAATTTATTGTACAGTTGTACTGCTAAAAGTAGAGAGTTAATTGATAGACCAAAGTAGTCCCTACATCAGAACCTAATTTGTGGAGTTTTGCAAAAGGACAATCCCTGCGTAGGGGGAAATAAACCAAGGCTTCTAAAACACACTGGAGCCACTTAATCACTTGGTTAACTCTTCTACACAGTGAATAAATTCTGTGACTTTCAAGATCGCATGTGCTCTTTTTGTGACTTTTATCCCTTTGCCTGCACCTGCACTTCTGTTGTGCTTGGATGACAGAGCGGATAGCTCTGATTCAAATCATCAAGAGCTCTGTGCGCTTTGGAGTTCTCTTGTTTTCTTTTCTACTCAATTTTGTTTGGCCTCAGTGACCCAGATGTAAGGTAACACCAGATTTAACGTATTTTGTAAAAACTCAGTACAACTGAAAGAAGAACCCAGCTAGGTTTGACTCTTACAGACGTATTAAGAATTTGAATAACCTCTGATCATTGCTCATCATCCTTGAAGTCATTGTACAGAAACTATTATTGTTTAAAAATATTTTGTTTATTTATTTGACAGAGGGGGAGAGAGGGAGAGTGAACACAAGCAGAGGGAGAAGCAGGCCCCCTGATGAGCAGGGAGCCCAAAGTGGGGCTCAATCTCAGGACCCCAGGATCATGACCTGAGTTGAAAGCAGATGCTTAACTGATTGAGCCACCCAGGTGCCCTTATAGAGGAACTATTATATCCTCTGTTAGAGCACTAGCTTTCAAATCTCGTTTTAAAATACTATCCATCCATTTATCCATCTATCCATCCATCATACATTTGTTAGGCACCTCTTATGTTTAAACCAGGACGTTGGGTGTTATGGGTTTTACCATAATGTAGAAGATAACCAAAGAGAGTGTGATTCTCAGTTCACAAACTCAAGTAAGCAAAATACAAAATTGTATTTCTTTATTTTATTTAAAGCCCTCAACCTGTCAAGCTGGAAGATAATTCAGCTGCAGTCATCACTAGGTTCCCTGTGCAAAGTTGTGCAAAGGTCCTGGAGTTTTATATATGCTCTGATACATCAGAGAGGTCCTGTGGTTACAGCTGGTCATTTTTTCACACTGATCACTGAGAAGACACTGGGGGGTATAGCCTAAATAGACCCAACAGGATTGTTGGGTTATTCTGATCCTGCTATTCTGTCCTTGGCCATGGATATTCTAGTGGCTCAAAACTGACCTCTTTCAGTGTCCTATGCATCCATTGCTTTCAAGGGCTCTCTCAGGGAGCAAATGCTGTTCCCCTGTACCCCACAGACCTCCATTTTCCCCCCAGTCTAGAAGGATCACTTGCTCTACTCTCCAGGACACTGTTTGCTGGCTTAAGCTTTAGGAAAACAGAGCCACAAAAGGAAGCATTGAGTGGACATCTTGTGCTTTTTGCCTTATGATATCAATCACAATCCCCAAACAAGGAGAGATGCCAGAATCCCCAGAAATTTTCCTGACTTTTATGCCGATGAGACCATCCTTGAAACAATCTCCATGGCCAGGCAGATGTCTTGCATTCAGCTGGGCTGTACACAAGTTACCAGCTCTGAGGCAAAAGAGATGGAATTAGCCTGACTGATTTAGGAATTAAGATTCACTGCTGGAGCTTGGAGGTAAGCCCACCCAAAGTGAATAGCTACTACATAGTGAAGTTGGGTAGAGAGTCTTAATGTGTTTCATTACATGGTTTAACAAACTATTTTCACCCTCAAACCTCATATTATTTTCTGGTGACTCTGTATATAGAACATTTAAATGCCAGTTTCAACTTTGGTAGTTGTCCTAGGATACTAAATAAAGGCAGGAGACAGCAAAACAAGAAATCGAAGCTGTGACTACAAACTATTCCATTACTGACCAGGCACATTTCATTTATTTGCCATTCACTGGGCACCCTGCAGGTGCCACATTCTATGCTGGGCACAGAAAATAAAAAGATAAAATAAATAATCCCTGCCCTCAAAGAATCCAAGGTTGCATTCTTCTCACTGATAGCCTCATATTGAGCATACCGATTAAAAAATATTCCCTACATACCTCTCTCTGTGTGTCTTGCACTTGAAGGAAATAAAAATGTTAAAAGCGTGGTAAATCTGACTCCCTGCCGAGCAGGGAGCCCGATGTGGGACTTGATCCCGGGACTCCAGGATCTTGACCTGAGCCGGAGGCAGTCGCTTAACCAACTGAGCCACCCAGGCGCCCCTGCAAGTGCAAAAATTCTTTTAAAATATTTTAAAGTGGATTTGTGGTTTACTTCATAATATTTCCATGTAGTAGCCATGTATGATGTAAGGATATTGGGTGTGTGGGGGTTGCTGCTGAAGTGGTTAAGTGTGTGGACTCTGTAGACAGATCTGCATTTGAATCCCACTCCACTTCTTACCAGCTGGGTGACCTTGGACAGATGACAATCTCTTTGCTTCTTGATTATCCCCATCTGCCAAACGGAGATAATAACAATAGCTATAATATAATTTTGTTCTGAGGATTAAGTAGTGAATGTAAAGTGCTCGGCATGGCTTCCGGCCCATGATAAACACTCAGTTTTGTGTTTGAGCTCCACACTCAACAATTAGGACTAAATTCTTTTTCCACTCCTTGCTAGTTCTGTGACTCTCTGCAAATCTCTTAACCTTTCTGAATTCCCTCATGTGGAGGTAATGGTAGTACTTACTTTGTAGGACTGCCCTATAGATAAATAATCTGAGGTGGATTTACCATGAAATGAATAAAGCTCAAGCTTCAGAGCCTCTTATTTTCCCAGGTTCCTCCCATGACCCCAGTACTTAGCCGGGTGGGGTGTGGGGCATGGCTAGAAATCCACTTATATGGTTATATGTTTTTATAAAATTTACAAAAATAAGATGTGGCATCCACAGTTGGTTATGACTGGTGGTGCTTTCTACTCCAACTTCACCTCCATCACAGTTCCCCTCTGGGTGGGTGAGGTTGTGGTGGACTGTGGCATTTGGGGGATGTCGCCAAGGTAAGACTGTGTTGGGGGTTCATTTAGTCTAGGTTTATGATTCACAGAACTTTTTGTATAGTTAAGTTACTTCTAGCTGTCGCTCGTGTAGATGGGATTTCCAAAAATACTGCCACCCAGCCTGTGGCATGACTAAACACCGCAGGGCCAGAGGTCATGGTATGAGCATGCTCTACAGTGTCCAGTGCTGACGTATGTGGATAATGGTGGAGAAACTAGGTGTGAAATGCACAGAACCAGGAACCAATACCTGTATTTTATTTTTGATGCCTGCGGCATATTCGATAAAGTTATAATACATCATTTTAGCTGTAAGTTGGAAAGACACTTTGGAATATTTCAATAAAATAAGTTAAAAAATTGTAGACTTTTGATTTGGTCCTATCTTTTGTCGTCTTTAAATCTACTAATTATTAAGGAACTAAGTGAAAATTCGGGTAAAAATTAATGAAATTCGAAGTGGAAGTGTTAAGGTAAGTGATGGAATCAATGTAAATTATTCTGTTAGAAGAAAATTATAATAAAAAATAGGTTATTTCAAAGGCTGTAATTAATTAAAAGGAAGAGACAAGGTTTGAATACAACAATAAATAGGCTCTTGGATTGTTTGATAATCAATTCATGAAGAGAAGTGAATCATATACACACTAGAAAAAGATTTACGTATTTTTTTTTAAAGATTTTATTTATTTATTTCAGAGAGAGAGAGAGCACAAGCAAGGGGGAGGGACAGAGGGAGAAGCAGACTCCTTACTGAGCAGAGAGCCTGATGCGGGGCTCGATCCCGGGACCCGGGGACCATGATGCAAGTGATTTGCATTTCTTCATGATTGCATGTTAAATAATGGCAGTGACAGAGATATATAAAACACTCATAACCACCATGACAACCAAAGATAGCAATTAAAAATTGGCTAATTGTCAGGGCGCCTGGATGGCTCAGTTGTTGGCTGTCTGCCTTCGGCTCCGGTCATGATCCCAGGGTCCTGGGGTCAAGCCCCTCATTGGGCTCCCTGCTCAGCGGGAAGCCTGCTTCTCCCTCTCCCACTCCCCCTGCTTGTGTTCCCTCTCTCGCTGTGTCTCTCTCTGTCAAATAAATAAAAATAAAATCTTAAAAAAATAACTGGCTAATTTTCAATTTAATGAGTGTGAACACTCCCTGCACACACACCCACCCCTGCCACACACACAGAACTTGCAATGCCCTAAAGTCTTACAGTTTATTAAAAAAAAAAAAAAAAAAGTAGGAGCCTTTACTGACCTTGACAAAAATCTGGAATATTTCTGTAACTTTACCAATAATGATCTGTGAAGCTACATAATGCTTTTGTAAACTGTTAGTAATAAAAATAAATTTTAAGTAGGGGAAAATTTAAATTAGCTTCCTCTTCTCTCTGTGGAAAAGCTATCACTAAATCTTTATCATCAGAAATGCAATCAAGGGGCGCCTGGGTGGCTCAGATGGTTAAGCATCTGCCTTCGGCTCAGGTCATGATCCCAGGGTCCTGGGATCAAGCCCCACATTGGGCTCCTGGCTCAGCGGGGAGCCTGCTTCTCCTTCTGCCTCTGCCTCTCTCCCTGCTCATGCTCTCTCTCTCTGTATCTCTGTGTCTCAAATGAATAAATAAAATCTTAAAAAAAAAAAAAAAGAAATGCAATCAAAAGGAATACACCAAAAATGAGGCAACAAAGCTATTACAGAAGTGTGTCCAACATTTATATTTCTCCCCTGGATTTTGGAATGTTTGTGGTTTCATTAGCTTTTCAAAATTATTTTGGGGTGTAGTTTATATACTGCATAATGTGCTTATATGTTTCTCAGCTATTAAAAATTTATAATCTGTTAGGTATTTTTTTTCATTCTAAGTAAATTCTCATTTTCATACTCAATCTTGTGTCTTAATTTTTTATTCTTTTTCTTTCATGTACCAACCTCCCACACCCCCAAACACACACACACACAAACAACTGCCTGAGCATGACATCCCACAAAACCTGGATCCACTCCTGGCATTTCTTGGAGGAGTGCCTGACACCCCGAAGCTCTCAGTCAGTGTTCACTATGATTGCTGTCCCTCGTGTTTTATATTTCTGAGCTTTGGGAGAAATCACGCTCTAAGAGATCAGGGCATTCAGGTTTGTAAGTGACAGTTTTACTTATCAAACTCAAATTCCTTTGCCCACTATTCAAAGCCTTCATTTTCTTGGTTCTAGATTACATCTTATGCAAACATTTGCTATTGTCCTCAAGTTGTATCCTTGGTTCTATTGTGATTATTTTCTGTTCATTACTGACACTTTGCCTTTGCTTTAATTGAGGGAAAAATAAAGTTGACGTGAAAATGTTGTGTATATACTGTATATTTTAGTGAAAAAAATTTCTAAGTCTCAACTCAAGCATACTCGTAACTCTGTGAAATGAAAGTAAATTTATGTACAGAAAACATACATCTACACACAATTATACTGCTGGCTGTCTCTGAATTGTACATGGTTATTATTTTATTTTTTATATATTTCTGTAAATGCTGACTGTTCTATAGTAAACATTTATTCAGAAAAACATACTTAAAATGAAGTGAACGAAGTAGATTTTACTTAGTTATTTTTAAAGGGGAGAAAGTGTCTTGAGTAAAATGTGCCTTTATTCAAACTTTTCAATAGGCCATTCTTAGGAACCTGGTATTCTAATTGGAGCTTAAAGGCAGGAACCTGGCATTCCTGTGATCTACTCCCAGAAATGGTATTAACTTATTCAGTAGCCTTAAGCTCTTCACTTAACCTTTTAGTTTACCCCTTTATAAAGAGAGGATAATAGCCATTCTTGGTGAATTACAATGGCAAATTAGCTTAGGTTTGTAAAGGGTTTTAAAGACGAGTCTCTGTATTAAATTGCTTTGTAATTTTTGGTATCAGTCAAAGAAATAATGATGATGGTAATTAATTATCTTAAGTGTCTATGTTCCCATGGTAAAAGAAAACAGAACTTTAAAATAATGTATAGCGTAAAAGCTTGGGATGGAGGCAAAATGGCTTGGGGAATGAAAGCAGGCGGGCTTGACAATGAAAGTCAGGGGAAAGCATCAGTGTGTGTCTTTTCTCCAGGACCCACAGAGTTGGTTCTTTATAAAATTTTATTTATTAGGTACCTTTGAGTCTGAGGGGTAGTCAGGGAATCTGGGTTGAAAGACAACATTCTTGGCAATGTTATTTTAATATATGAATAGAATGGAGGAAAAAAACTCTATAAAATTGAGAAATGATTTTAATGAAACCTCTTCCGTGTGAGGTAGCAAACTGAGAGCATAATGTCACTTTCCTAAGCTATTTTCTGCTGATCAAAAATAAAATTCTCCAATCCTAATTCAACCTAAACTTAACTTAATGAGGAGGGAGGGAGGGTGATGATTCTCCTGTAATTTCTGAGGTTTAAGAAATTAATGGACTAAATGGAAATACTGATTAAAGTCAAATGGTTTTGAAATATCTTCTAGAGGCAAATGTTACCAATTTTTATCTTTATAAATCATTTGCTCATAGTAAGTCAAAAAATATTAGAGGAGAAAAAAACATGTTTTTTACATCATCAAAAGTGTAAGCGAAGAAAACAATATTATGGAATTGGGGAGGGGGAAGGGTAGCATTTTCCCTGAGGGTGGCCGGGCCTGCTTAAATACTGACAAAAGGCCTGTTTAATTGTTTAAGAAAGTAGATTATGTCTTTGATTTCTTTTGAGGAACACAAGTTCGAAATCAGTAGTGAACATGTGGTTTGCGTTGGGTTCATGTCAATGCGATTTGTTCCAGGTCTTATATCTCTAACTGTCCTGGTCTTATCAACATCAGACTGTGAAGGAAAAAAGGTGAGTCGTGAAGCTCGATCTTTCAGAAGCAGAATGTAGTACAGGAGACATTATATGACCTTGCCCAATGCCCTGCAGTGAGACCGCATCCTCGCCTTAATCCTCATCCCTCCCACCAGTGTCGCAGGGGACTCCCCTCCCCCCAACGCCCGTGCGGAGCTTTGCTGTGCAAGTAGAAAAGCTGTCAAAGGCAATTTTTATAAAGTAAGGTGTCCCCTTCCAGACCCAAACCCTAAGAGTCAGCCAAAAACTGGCCCAGCAGTTTCACATACTCTCAGCAGCACCCAAGGAAACTTGTCGCCCATTATAAAAGCTTAGCGGGGGTTGATTTTGCAAGTTCTGGCTCTAATTTTGTTCTTTTGAACAAGGGGTTCCTTGCAGGTTTACAATTTTCTTGATTTTACTTGCTTTGCCGTTCTGATGAGCAGCGAGTAAAAACATAGCTCAGTGCTAGGAAGTATTATTCATGGATTTGCTGAAGACGTTATTTACATTGTTCTTTTAGATGTCAGGAAAGAACACACTGTTTCCAAAGTCATGGACTTTTTGTTGTGTTGTGAAAGAAACATATCCAAGGGCCTCTGCCTCTGTTTCAAGATACTCCCTGTCTGATTTTCTGTCTGTAATGTCTCAATCACTAAAATAAAAGGAAAACATAAGTATGGAAGGAAAGATTCCAAAATTTCTTATGGTTCTTGTGACTAAATGCTTTGTTTCTGGGATACATTTTTGGTCAGTTAACTAACAAAGAGAGTCATTATTATATAAGGAATATTAATACTAGTAAAAGGTTAAATGTCATAAGGTAATATTAGAGTACAGTATGATGTGTATTTTAATAACCTAACATCTTTCACAGTTTGGCATTTATACTAAAGAACTTCACCTTCTGAGATTTTGGTATTATCTTTTTCAGAGTAATTTTTATGTGTTTTGCATAAACAAATAAATTTGAATAGCAATTTAAAATTGAAGTGAACTCTGGAAATTCTTCACAGTTTTCTTTAATCACTAATTTGCACTTACTAATAGACTCCCTAAGAACTGGGTTGGGAAATCAAGGAGTTAGAATGACTCAGTTGCCTGAATAGAATTCAGCTAGAGAGGGCATTAAGAGCCCTTGGTTTTGGGGCACCTGGGTGGCTCAGTCGTTAAACGTCTGCCTTTGGCTCAGGTCATGGTCCCAGGGTCCTGAGATCGAGCCCCGCATCGAGCCTCGCATCGGGCTCCCTGGTCCACGGGAAGCCTGTTCTCCCTCTCCCGCTCCCCCTGCTTGTGTTCTCTCCCTCGCTGTCTCTCTCTCTGTCAAATAAAAAAATAATAATAAAAATTTAAAAAAATAAATTAAAAAAAAGAGCCCTTGGTTTTAACACCAACTCTCTCAGTTTAAGAGGAGAAAACTTGCTTTTGAAGCAGGCAGGCTGGGTCTGACAACCCAGGGGAGGGTCCCATAGGACCAGCCACGAGGGTCGTTGGCTTCATGCAGGATAGAAATCAAATATGAGCTGGAGAAAGTGAAAACAGAGCTTATTTAATAGCCTGAGTGACAGACAGAATAGCAGACAGAGTGCCTGGGAGACTTGGAAGGGAAAGGAGGATGCGTCTCACCATCATTTGGGGCTAAGGGTGTATATTGGAATGGGGTCTAGGGTACGTGTTCCTTCAGGAGTCCAGGGTAGGGTCCAATCACAGGTGAGTGTCCAGTGAACAGTAAGTAGTATTCTATAATTTACCCAAGGCAGGGATATTGATGCCAGCGTCAGTTTTGTTTGAAGCTGAGTTTTGTTTGAAGCTAATGTCCCGGAACATGTTCGGAATCTGGCTCTTCTTAGGTGATAGCAGGTGTTTGGAGCCTAAAATAGAACTCAGAGAATGATTAACTTTCTCGTGCCCCCCCTTGAGGTGGGAACATAGCTCCTTTGGCTTATTCAGGGATAAACTATGGAATGTGAGTAAATGGGGCCCAGCCGAAAAACAGCAGAGATGGAGCCTTTCTAAAATGGAGTCCCTTCAGCTTCCCCATCTCACTTTCACCGGCAATCTTTAGACTCTTCCCTCCACCTTATTAATTCCCTTAGTGTCATTACCACGTATTCATTTAAATGTAGTCCATTGGCCATAGATCCTAAAAAGGGCAAGAAAGTTGAGATTCTAGGGGTTTTTATTTAATTGAGCTTCAAGAAACATCTTTTGAAGCCAAACATTAAGTATTGTGCCTTATCTATCCTGAGCACACTTGGCCAAAGTGTTGACCGCAAGTTTGGAGGCCATATGCTTCTTCTAATGGTCTTCTGCCAAAGAAGGATCAGCACATGACCATCACACTTTGATCTACACCTAAGTAAAGCTGAACTTTCCTAGGGAAAATTACAAATTGTTTTACATTTTTCATTTTAGTTTCTTATCTACCCATGTGGGTTATTAACGATTGCCCATATCCATTGAGTTCCACTCAGTCACACTTCTCTAACTTTCCCTGGGTAACTTGCAGTGGACACTGTGAGTAAAACGGTGGGCCACTCATGATTAAAGTCCTTGAGAGTTTTCTCAAGTAAATAATATGAATCACTTTTGAAAAGAATACAACACTATCACAGTCATATACTCTTAATTGAAATACAAATCTTGACCACTGATTTGCCTTATAGTTATGTGTTCCTCGGGTAACAATATTTTAGGAAATAATAAGAATAACTAGCATTTATTGAACACTTAGTACACTTAGTATATACTAAGTTCTCGCTCTATGTTTCACATTCATCATCTCAAATGCTTTCTACCACAACCTCAATAAAGAAAATTTAGGTTAAATATTTTGACATTCTACTTGATAATCAGAGTTTACTACGAAGTAAAACAATAATATGGAAAATCCAAGCAATAACAAGATAATTTAGGCAAAGCACCTAATTTACACTTTATTGAATTATGTAAATCTAGGTAAAATAAGTTATTTTCCATGTAGATGTATGTGCACACCTTTAGAAGTGTTTGGATCATTCAGGTAGTGCTCTGGTTCAATTTTTTGTATCTGAATAGTTTTTCTAAGTGATCTAAAAGTTTCTTGTGTTTGTTAAGATTAATGAGAAAGTCCCTGTGGGAATTCAACCAGTGTTTTACTAATAAGTGCTCCATAAATATTAGCCTGTCTTGTTGCTATTGTTTTGTTATTCATTCATAAATTTATTCAATAGTATTTATTGAGTGACTTCTATGTACCAAATATTGTTCTAAGCAGCAGGAATACAACAGCAAGCAAAATAAACAAAAATTCCTATCTGGCCATGAATAATGAGAAAAGATTTTGTAAGATAGGACTAGGCTGGAAATGAGTTTTATAATAATGGCAACTTCTGAATAATGCTTATTGTTATTTCTCACTATTATATCCCTCTCCTGGACATTGTGACAGTTACTGAGATGTCTGTAATTTTAGCCAATTTGACAGTCCTTTAAAAATTTTTACTTTTTTTAAAAAAATTCATTTGGCTATATTTATAGAGTGCCTCCTATAAGACAGCTATTCCTCTGAAAAGGCAACTCAGAGACATTTAACACTGAAGTGCTAAAATTTTGCACTTACCTTTCTTAAATACAGAAAAATCTTGCATAGACACACAAGTGAAAGCTATAGTAAGGGGGAAGTATCCAGAATGTTAGTATCAACAATTTACTGCCCAAAACAGAGACAGTGACAACTTTTCACACTTGTCATCTATCATGGGTGGGATAGTAGCATAGTTCAGGTATTTGTCCATCCAAGAATTGTTAGGGGTTGAGTAGAACTCCCGGGGAATCTGTGGGCTGCCTTCTTTTGGACCATTGAGCAATGCCTCTTGACGCCCAGCCTTCTGTTCCTAAAGGAGTGAAGTTCAGAAAAGGCATCTTACAGATGTGACAAAGTCTCTGAGCCTAAACACCTTGATTTATGGATTTGTGGCCTGAGGCGCAGAAAGAGGTGCATTAGATGCAAGAAGTGACAGGGGGCTAGGAGAGGAAGGAGGGGGCAGAACCAGACCTACTTCACGATGGGCATTAAGTGGTGATTGGTGGTGAGGGGGCATACCCACTGGGTGACACTTACACAGGACTGTCCCCACATGGAAAACTGATGAAAGGAAGATTTTGGATAAATGAATTACTCATCCATTTTTTTTCTTGCAGGAGCATTTTTCTTTTGTTTAAACTTTTTGGAGGTGATAAAACTGTATGTATCATTATACTAAGACACTAAAATTCAATTTGAAATTGAATAGTTTAAAGAGAAAGTATAAAATTCAGCCACGAAAATAGCCACCAATTAAAGAAGAGGGAGGGAAGAATCTTTTTTAAAATAAAATTTCTCATTGTTTAAAATTACAGCCGGGGCGCCTGGGTGGCTCAGTTGGTTGGGCGACTGCCTTCGGCTCAGGTCATGATCCTGGAGTCCCTGCTCTGCAGGGAGCCTGCTTCTGCCTCTGACCCTCCCCCCTCTCATGTGCTCTCTCTCTCTCATTCTCTCTGTCTCAAATAAATAAATAAAATCTTTAAAAAATAAAAATAAAAATAAAAAAAAATAAAATTACAGCCAAAGTGATTTGGGGTTTCAAATATATGGAGACATTTGAGAAATTGTTTACATGCTACAGTAACTTATGTAAGGAAGTTACATGGTATGAACTTCCTTTTAGAAGGTGTATGAAAAATATTTGAGTTTTAAGCTGAATTGAAGTACAGTATTTAAATGAGATAAGTGGGGGGGCTTTGTTAATTTTCTTGAATGTTAATAGATATCATACATAAATATATTGCACTAATAAGCCAGCCGGTAGCTTAGTAGACAGCAGGGTCAAAAACTAATTAAAGAAGCAAATTTTCGGTTAGAGTACATTGTTTCTCAGAGACCTCTATAATTTCCTTTATTTATGAAAAATTGTGCAACATCCATATCAATATAAAATACTTGTAATCAAAATATTATTTGTTCATGGAAATCTATAGTAGAACTACAGTAGTGATACAATGTCCACATCTCAGCAACTGTTCTGAAATTAAAACAACTTGTGTGTCAAGAAGGGGATGTGGTCTGATGAATCAAGGAAACCTCAAGGTTTGGACTGGCAAAAAGAAATGGACAGACTGTTCCAGATGGATGGATTTAAATGAACAAGGACAAGAAGAAAAGAAGAAAGACTTACATGACCATGAGAAGATGGATTTAGGGAAAACAAGGGAAGAAATGGCAAGTGGGTTGTTTAGAACCAATTACAGAAGGGCTATGCCTCCTATCATATTAATGTATGAATCCTTTGAAGTTATTAATATTTAATATTTATAGTTACTGTTTGTAATAGTTTAATTGAAGAAGGATGGAATGAATGAGTACTTACCATCTATTGAATAAAAATGTTGATATAACAGATGAGTTCACCTTTGCAATTAATTTTCCACAAAATTCTTATACTTGAACATGTGGAAGCTGTGTTTTCCTCAGGTTCTGGGCAGTCTGTTGAGTATCACTGAGTATGAAAGCAATGTACAGTTCCAGAAGACCCGTGCTTCCTAGGGGAAATAACCTAGAATGGGTACACTGTAATGTGAGCCATAAGGAGAACCCTTGGGGTGGAGGTTTAGATGGACACCCATTAAGCCCTGTATTTACTAAAATTGCTTCCTTTTGCCTGGAAGGAAAATGAGGAAGAATTTAGTTTTAAAGTGATAAAATCTTGTGTAAATCTAGTTTAAATGACCTAACCTAATGAATAATTTACTTCTAAAAAAAGACCTTTTATATTTGCTCACTGTAGAATCAAACATAACAAAAAATTTAATCACTGCTTTTGTGCATTACCAAGCAATATTTATTTTGTTGAAGTAAATACAGAACAACGCATATCTATAAACAATTACTCTCTACAGTGTACCACTTCATTTAAGGATGAGCAATTTCTGTAGTTGAATAGTAAGAAATAGTTGACTCTTGTGTTCTTCCAGAAGGGGAGGTTACAGTTTTGTGTTTTACTGCTTTCAGTAAAAAGAAAAAAAAGTCTGAAGATGAGTAGAAGAGAAAGCAAGAAAAATTATGGATAGCTTTACATGTAATTAATAGAATTGGTGATCACGTTTAAGTCCTCTCTTTACCAATGCAGAATGGAAGTGAATTTTAAAATTGTTACACATTATATATTTTGCAAGGTTTTAATTAGTAAAGAAAATCAGCCTTAAAATTGTCTTCAGCAAGTTAATTATATCATTAATTAACAACTTGAAAATAGATTTGGACAATGATCTTTAAAAGTCTAGTTGATATGTTTCATGGATCCTGTGATTTTTATAATTTAATATTAAAATACATTTATTGGAAATTCAGCAATTTGAATAAAAGCTTGTGCTTTTTTTTTTTTTTTAAGATTTTATTTATTTATTTGACAGAGAGAGAAAGAGAGAGCACAAGCAGGGGGAGCTGCAGAGGGAGAGGGAGAAGCAGACTCCCGGCCGAGCAAGGAGCCTGACATGGGCCATATGGGCTTGACGTGGGGACCCTTGGATCCCAGGACCCTTGGAACATGACCTGAGCTGAAAGCAGACACTTAACCGACTGAGCCACCCAGGCGCCCCAAAAGCCTATGCTTTCTTACATTTTTAGTACTTCAAGTAATAAGTGACTTTTATGGCATTTCAAAAGATCAATACATATTTATTTGGTTAGTAAAATTGAAATGCCGAGTTATATATTTGTGCACGTGAGAGTACGTCTTTTATTTTTTATGAACGTCTTTGAATCCAGGGTGAATGATTTAACGAAGATAGCCTGAAAGAATACTGGAACTTTGGCCAACCAGCTGAGAGGATGGAACTTTCCTTGTGTGGAGTATGGCAAGAAGGCACCTCTTAGTTTTCTCCAGGAAAGTGAGGAGTAGGGTGGGAGATGGGGTGGGATGTGTGATGAGGGGCAGGATTCAAGGGAAGAGCTGCCCTGAGACATAGGTTAGACGTTTGGGGTCTCCATATTTGTGGAGCCCAGCCACCTCTCTTACTGGTCTCATCTAGTCTCTCTGGCACCTCAGAATTCCTAGGGAAATTCGTTTTCAGAATTGGACTATTTGATTCAGAATGCAGATTTTTTTTCCCCCTAGGAAACACTGGCAATCTGTGTAGGCTTCAGTAAAAGTTTCACACCACTTCCTGAATTTGACATTAGAATTTGCCTGTATTGTTACAAGGTTGAGGGCTGTAGGAACACCGGCAGACACCGGTAGGCGTCTTGGCTAGGTTTCTCTAGGTTTAGAATTTAATGTGGATTTATTAAATCCACAATCTGAGATGGGCTTGAGTGATTTAGGAAGGAGATGAAAGACAGAAACCATAGTATTCTGACAATAAGTTTATTAAAAATCCATCAATGTTACGTTTATTACATGAGAAATGTACTTCATATTTGGTTTAAATCCACTTTCCAATCTTCATCACCAGATTAGCTCCAAAAGATATTGCATTTTACAAATTCCAAGAGATTAAAAGGGGGCAATCAACTTGGAAAAAAAAATGCAATAACTTGACACTTGTTTTTCATAGAGGATCAGATTTTCAAAGGGATTTTGTTATTAAGTATCATTAGGGTTAGGCTTAATATCAGGATCCATATAACGAGTCCATGTTACATCCACATTATGGTCTGAAAGGGCCAATATGTTTTTGAGATGTGAATAGTTTAGCTCCTGTTTATTGGTAGGGCTTGATAAATAGCCCCCGATGTGCTTTAGAATCTTTCTTATTATATTGTTTTCATGACATTCTTTTGAGTTAAGAGATTACGACCAACTGCCAATTATACTTAAGTGTTGGAAGGCAAGGGCAGCAGAAAATTGTGGTACATTGTTACGACAGCCCTGGTGAACTAAAACAATGAATGAAGAATATGAAATCAAGAAATAGAAACTTACAGATTCAAGTATCAGTTTTTAGAATTCAGAGGTATCTTGGAGATCAATGGGCCCAATTACCTCATTCTGCAACTGAAGAAACTGAGTTATAGAGAGAACTTTGTAGCTCCTAGAATGGGAATAAGACAGACCCCTTCCATAAGACCCCCATTCCTAGTCCTCCTGGTCTCGCAATTGCTTGCTACGCTTAGAGAGAAAGGATCTATAACCAAAGTTCAAGAAGGCTGCAAGTAAAAGGGACCATATGGATGAATGCATCTGATGTTCAGATTACTCAAACATCATTTTTCTGAGACGATCAAGGAGGGTATCAAAGAGGAGGTAAGGGGTATATGTGTGTGTATGTGTCTGTGGTTCTGTCTGTGTTTTGTTTTAATTTTTAGGCTTGAAGGATAAGCAAATTGGAAGGCAGGGTGGTGAAAGGAGAAATTTCAGTTAAAGCGAGTCGGTGCACCCAGGTGTAGTACGAATGCAGTGGGTGTGTTTGGACAAGGTGAGGGATCAGTTTGATCGCTGGAATTAAAAAAAAAAAAATTAAAACAAAGGTTCCTGTGGAGGTTTAGTACAAATAAAACTGGAAAGGTCACAGAGGCCACGTTGCCAAGAGTCAGCATGGGGAAGGAAGGCCATTCTGTATGGATAGCGACATTAGGCCTCGCTGGGTGAGGGAGTTTGCTTTGATTTGGGGCCCAGGTGTCCCATCTGTCAGGATTCATTACTCTTCTCCCGGGCAGGAGGTACAACCGATGGGTAATTCAGATCTGATTATAACAGCATCTGGAAACTACTATAATTTTCTTCCTGCTTTTGATTCCTCAAACCTGGTCATTTGAGTAAATGCACGTGTGCTTTATATGTATATGCACAAGAGAGGGACCCCCAGGTGAAGCCCCAAATTATTACACGTTTGTTCAAAAAGTGTCAGCCTCCTCTAGCTGATCTCATGCTTCTCTGGGCATTAGAATGCCATGAAAATCTCCCACAAGAAAGTGAACCATAGCTCTCAAGGCCATATGTTTTTTGAGATAGAATGTTTGTAACTTGCACTATTCCCAAGAGGTGGAAGTGTTTCTGGAGGGGGATTACATCTATTTATCCCTGTACATCTCTGAGGGGAAAAGTATTAAAAGAAATTTTATGTTGTGCAAATACTCAGTAATAGCCATTTTTATTACACATGCATTAAGAATTCTTGCAATGTCGATGGACAAATTTTATATTTAGTGTACTATTCTTGCAAACATTCCTTACAAGTCATTTAGGTCATGTGGCAGTTACTGCAGAAACATGGTACCTTATTTTTTCATATTTATATAGGTTGTCACAAGGTGAAGTGTTAATGACTTTATGATACCTTAGGTTGTTGCGTTAGGCAAATGACTAATTTTTGAATCAAGGACAAAGCAAACTCAAGGTGATACAGTAATACTTAATCTTGATAAGTAACACCTCTCTCCCCCCTCCTCCCTCTGACCCCAAATGGTCAAAGATTTTACAATTTATTTTACAATTTTACAATCAATTTATTCTCATTCTTTTCAGACTATTATTCTTTTTTAAAAGAAAATATATGGGTTGACTTAAACCTTTTTTTTTTTTAATCTTGCATCAGTAATTGCATTTGGACATGCAGTTCTTAAGGCCAAATATTTTTTAGACATGTTATCTCCATTGCTACTTAGGCACTGGTACATTGTATTTTAAAGGTAGATTTTATTGCTCTGCGGAATTATGCACCTCTGTGCTTGCATCTATTTCAAATTAAAATAGGTCACAAATAACTAAGAATCCATTTAGTCCCAAATGTTTATTTCTGAGTTACAGATGTTTACTTTCTTCATTTTTCTATGTTAGGTGCATTAGATTCCTTCTTAACTTTATAAACGAAGTTAAATAAATAAACATTTCCACTGGGAAAATTGGGAAAAAGAATTTCATCAGCTGCAAGCTTCACTGCGTTGGTAAATTTATGTTTATTCTGTAGTAAAACAATAATGCATGGCCCTGGCCTGAATTCACAGCTAAAATTTAATCTGTTTAATCGGGCAAGTTCAATCTGAGGTCCTTCTGTCCTTCATAAAACTGTACTCTGGCAGTTTACGATTCTAACAAACCTCT
Source organism: Mirounga leonina (assembly GCF_011800145.1). NCBI lineage: Eukaryota > Metazoa > Chordata > Mammalia > Carnivora > Phocidae > Mirounga > Mirounga leonina. The sequence goes on from NW_023270620.1 coordinate 708,926, forward strand.
AAGAGTGAGTTACGGTTTGGTGCTCAAACTGGGAATATCCACAGGATTATTCAGAAAGTAATATCCCATTTGGGGGCACTTTATCTTTTTACAATGGGATATTCAATTTTACTGTGCCTAGAAATATTTGTCAAAGAGGCAAAAAAAAAAAAATGTTTTTTCAAAGACCTTTAGTTCTTTTCCCTCATTTTCTAAGGTAATTAGTGTAATAATGTTTTAGTTCCTTTGGGGAAAATAAAGTGTTTCAAAGCTGTCAAATGAGTTTTAAAGAGAAGTCAAGGCGATATACAGGTTAATGAATCATGTCTGAATTTAGGGCTTGAGTTCTCTCCCATCCCCTTGGTCAAGTGTTTTTCAGATAGATTAAATATGGACTGTGAGCCCACAAATTAGGTGTACCCTTACAAGAGACTTTAAGCACCATTGTGCATGCTCTGTTGTCATTTAATGGAAAGAAAATTGGCATTTTTTGAGTACCCACTATAAACATAGTGCTCTGTGTGTTATAAACATTAAATCATCTAATACTCTCTCCATATATATACATATATCTCTATATACTTTATATATGTATCTATATATAGTAGTATCCCCTTTTAGTAAAAAAGGAAACTGATTTTTAGATAATTTTTCCACGTGGACCTGGAAACTAAAGCATAATCTTTCAGGCTCCAAAGTCCATTCTCCTTTTAACTTCATTTTTATTTTTTAAAATTAAATGAGTACTGCAAAGATCCATTCTCTTTGTAAAAAACTAGAACACTGTGTTTAAAGCTAAAATACCTTTAAAAACCACCTCTGATCCCAGTCTCCCCTTTCCCTCCGCTGAGACAAGCCATTTTATGCATTTATAATGTGTGTTGTTCAGAACTTCAGTATCTTTTACTTACATATAAGTATCTGTAAAAAGGTATAGCATAGTTCAGTATGTTCTATTATTTTTATGTAAATAATACTGTGCAAAACATTATACAGGTTGCTTTTACTGCTCAACATTATGTATTTGAGACCCACCCATCTTGAGACACACAGATCTAGCTGATTCATTGTAACAGCTCTATCTGTGACTAAATCATAGTTGAATTTATGTTTGCAATTACAATGAATATTGTGACAACATTCTTTTACAATTCTCCCTGAGCACGTGGGCTAGTGTTTCTGTAAGAGTGGGAACTTCCCTGTAAGTAGAACTGCTGAGTAAAGGAGTATGTGCATATTTAGGTTTAACACATAGTACTCAGTTTCTCCCCAAAGTGGATCTCACACTTTGTCTTTGCACAGTGTGAGAGCACCCATTTCCCCACACCTCGCCAGCTTTGGGGTCCTTGTTCAGCCTTCAGAGTTTTTGCCTCACTGATGGGACTTCAACTGTGATCTCACTTTGGCTTCAATTTGTCTTTCCCTGATAACGGTAGAAGTTCACCATCTTTTCAATGGTCATTTACATTTTTACTTTTATTTACTTTTTCACTTTTGCCCACTTTTCTTTTAGGTATTTGTCTTTTTCTGCCAGTATGTTGTGTTACGTATGTTGCAAATATTTTTCTTAGCCCACAGTTTGTCTTTGCATATTATAATGGTTTCTTGACTGGGTCAGAAGTTTTCCATTTTGATGTGCTCCGTTGTTTCAATGTTTTACATTAAAAAATATTCTTTCAGAAGTTTTCTCCACTCCAAAGTCATGGAGATATTCTTCTATTTTTTCCTCTTGTAATTTTAAAGTTTCCATTTTTATGCATAGTTATGTTAGATGATTGAAATCTGTCCTGTCTCAAGGTTTCCAAATAGTGTAAGGCTAACAGCAGAGACATATCTCTATGGAGAACAAAGTTACTAATTTCTCTGAGGTCCAGTTCAAAGAGGTCCTTGGCAGAAGATTCCCAGTCTGACCCCAGGTGCCAGTAAAATTAACCTGCTTTGACAGTTTTTACCAATGAGAGAAACAGGGAATTTGGAAACAAAAGGTACTTGCTGGAAAGATGTACACAATTTACAAGTACACTATTTCGTTCTCATTCCTAAAGGTTGGGGGTGGTGAAAGACATGTATGTCCACAGAAATTTAAGGGTATGCTTAAACATAAAGACTAGAGCCAGATTCTTGTCTGAAGATTTCTGAAAAGGGGATAGCTATAGTAGTAACTCATCCTTGCTGGTCACGAAGGGAACAGACTATAGTCTGTGAGAGTCCAAAGTTACATTCTGGAAAAACCACACTAACACCCTATTTCCTTGTGAGCCTTTGAGTGTCTGGAAGAGGACTCCAAGGGTTCCCTGTGGCTTCACCTGGAAAAGCATGGAGAGTAACAAAGGGAAACTGAGGCCATGAGACTGGCCAGCTGGTCCCTCAGCTGAGCTGTTGTACACCCAACCTGGAGATCTCTATTTGCAGGGGAACCCTATGTAAGTGCTGCAGGGAGTAAAGTTGCCCCTCAGGAGGGAGGGGGTCATCTGCGACAGTGGCAACTCAGGTAAAGAAGAATGTCCTTAAGAAAATCAACCTCAAAGCAGACAAATCAGAGCGCAGACACATGGACCGAATTTCTGCTCCCTCTTCTCCTCATTTGCTATATGGAAAGAGGCTATTATGAGAATTCAGAGTGGGGGTGGGGAGAGAAGAGAGCTATTCAACTAGAGAAAGAAAAGGGGAGAGTAAGGAAGATGATCACATCCATTTTTTCCCCTCCCTGATGCCTGAGATATAAGTCCAACAGCTAGGAAGTGGGGCTGTTGGGTTTAAATTCAGGCAGGCGGACTTCAACATTGACCTCTTAATGACTTCTTAATGTTTCTTCTCAGGTATGATATTTGCTCCTAATTTCTGGTTTATATCCATTTTCAGATTCTGGACATTTCTTTTGAGTTCCAATTTGCTAATAATTTTCTTTTTAAAGATTAATAGATGGGATACCTGGGTGGCTCAGTCAGTTAAGTGGCTGCCCTCGGTTCAGGTCATGATCCTGGGGTCCTGGGATCGAGTCCTGCATCAGGCTCTGCTCAGCGGGGAGTGTGCTTCTCCCTCTCCCTCTGCTGCTCCCCCTGCTTGTGCTCTCTCTCTCTCTCTGACAAATAAATAAAATCTTAAAAAAAAAGATTAATAGATGTTACCTTTTATTTGAAAACTTCAGGGCAATTGTTAAATTATTTTTCTGTTAACATGTTAATATAGGGAATCAAAATAATAGATTTTCTAATATTGAATCATCTTGCAGCCTACTTTAAATCTGGCATGTTGTTAGGTATTTTCTTAATAAACTGTGGAATTTTATTTGCTAATATATTAACATATCATTAAGACATTTTTAATTCATGTTCAAAAGTGAAATAGAACTATTCTTTTGTTGTATTATTTGTCCACTTTTTAATTCAGAATATTATAGGCTGTGAGATTAGATGACTAGATTTAATATTTTTCCCAATTATGGATCTGTTCATATAAGAGGAGGATTATGGGCTCCCTGATCTTAAATTTGTCTTGAGCCAGGTGCCTTTTGTAAACTATCTATTGAGCTTCTGTTATTGTTGTTTTATTGGGTTTTCCATTACTTCCAGTTTGGGTGATTTATATAATTCCAGAAAAATGATCCGATTCATGTAGAGGATGTCCAAATTCACTGGTGGAAGATTACTGATGGTAGTGACTGAAATCTGGTAATTTTATAAAACTCTTTGAATCATTAATGGTCCCTTTTATGGCCCAATTGTTATTAGTTGCATCCTCGCATCTTTCTTGGTTATAATTGCCCTTAATTTGTCTTTTTTATTAGTTTTTTTCTAATACCACTTTTTGTTTTAATCAATTTATTTATTATTTTGTTGTTTTCTGTTTTATTAATTTATTCTCTTACCATTGTTGTATCTGTCTTCCCACTTTCTTTGGGTTTGTTTTGCTTTTTCCACCCCATTGTTTTTTGATTGAAAGATATAGTTCAGGGGCGCCTGGGTGGCTCAGTCGTTAAGCATCTGCCTTCAGCTCAGGTCATGATCCCAGGGTCCTGGGATTGAGTCCCGCATCGGGCTCCCTGCTCCGCGGAAAGCCTGCTTCTGCCTCTCCCACTCCCCCTGCTTGTGTTCCCTCTCTCGCTGTGTCTCTCTCTGTCAAATAAATAAATAAAATCTTTAAAAAAAAAAAAAGAAAGATATATAGTTCATTTATTTTTAATACTTCTTATTTTTTTTAAATTATCAAGGCTGTATATCTTTTCAATTAAGTACTACTTTGTTTATACCCTGTGGGTTTTTGTTTTGTAGGGCTTTCTTTCTTGTTGGCAAGTTCTAAATATTTGATTATTACTCATTTTTAATTGTATTGTTCTGCTCAGTATATTCAGCCTTTGTGACATAATTTCAGGTTTTTTTCTTTTTTTTTAATTAGTATACATTCTAGTCAATTTAGCTTGTGTGTCCTTGCAAGAGGGATTCTGGGAAGCTGTGCTGTAGAGGGTTATGCTTTGGCTTTTATTTTTTGAGTCCAATCAGTGACTCTATCTTGTAGTTTTTTTCCTTCTTTTTAATAATTAAAAAAATTAATTGTGATAAAAACACATAAAGTTTACGTAAGTGTACAGTTCAGTAATGTTAAGAATATTTACACTGTTTTACAACAAATCTGTTGAATTTTTTAATTCTGCAAAATGAAACCCTATACCCACTAAAAAACAACTCCCCATTTCTCCCTCCCCATAGTCCCTGGCAACCGCCTTCCGTTTCTAGAATTCAACTATTCTAGATAGGTCATATGTGTAGAATCATATAGTATCTGTCTTCCTGTGACTGGCTTATTTCATTTAGCATAATGTCCTCAAGGTTCATCCATGTAGCAGTTGTCAGAATTTCCTTCTTTTTTAAGGCCAAATGGTATTCCATTGTATGTTTATACCACAGTTTGTTTAAACATCATCTTTTGGACATCTGCATTGCTTCCACATCTTACAGATTATTTTAAACCCATTTATATTTGATGGTACTTATGTCTGTGTTTTGATTTTTTCCTCTTATTTTGTGTTTTCTCTTTAGTATTCTCTCCTTTTTTTTTTTTACTTTTTCTACTTCTTCAAAATATCCTGAAAATTTTAACACATATTCCTAACTTTTTCTCTGACAATATCTAGAGCCAATCAACCAAAATTAGGTCCAAACCTTAACATGCTTTTACTCACTTCTGCTTTCTTCTGCATCCTCTGCATATATATATATATCTTGTTTGCCGTGTTAACAATGTCTAGAATTATAGGTCTAGGTTGATATTTTAACTGATTTTTGAAGTTTTGCACTCCATAGTGAAGTAAATTTACTTATTTATATTCATCACTGTTAATTATATCATTGCCTCAACTTACTTTTATTTCTTTTCTTGCTGGATCACATCTTTCAGAGTCTTTCAGTTTTGGGGGCAATCAATGTTATGAATCCATCTATATCTGAAAATGTCATTATTTGCTTTTAGGTTTGAATGGTAACTTGGATGGATATAAAATTCTAGGTTCGGTTCTCTTTCCCTTCATCAGTTATGTGTTTTAAGAGTTTGATCGTTGCTTTGCTGTGTGTGATATTGCTAATGAGAATCTGATTCTCATTCCTTCCTGAGCTTTGTGTTCTGTTCCTTTTTTAGTATTATGTCTTCATTCATTTCCTTCTGAATTTAACTATGATGGTCGCAGGTTCTCAGTGGGCCCTTTAGATGTGAGATTTTATGGCATTTACAAGATCATCCTGTTAGCTCCTGACAAAATCAACTTTCTTGACTCAACCTTATTGCTTTTTATAATGGTCATATGAGGGAGGAGATCTTACAGCTTCGATTTAAAAATTTTAGTCATCAGACAGGTACAGTAATACAAAAAACCCCACTAGCTTATAAATAAAGAACAATTGGATCCAAATTGTGTTCCTGGCAAATGAATTAAGTTGAAATTACCTGCTCAGATGGCTAAAGCTTTTTACTAATATTTGTGGAGACTTTGATTTTCCATTTATCTAGTTTCCAAATAGCACTTCCCTCTTTTTTTCCTTCTGATGTGAACCATCTCCCTAGAGGTTGCATTTCCTAGAGATGGTTCTCAGGTCCTAGAGAAGACAGTAGAAAATTTATCTCAAAGGCACAGAGAAAGGATGTCGTTTCCTCCAAGAAGGAGTTTTGGGCATATTAGCCTCTTATCTGAGGTCTGGGTAATTACTATGTAAATTTTCCTTCTTTTTCTTACATGCCAGACAGTTCTGTTTCCAGTGTCCTATTCTTTTACAATATCTGCAGTCTGAATAATATCAAAGGGCTGACTCATCCACTCAACTACATTTTCTTCAATTTCCTTCTTTTATAAGGCTGAAGATTTCCAACTAAGATGGAAATCAAGAGTCTTATGTTTTAGATTTAGAATTGTGTGTCTTTGAAATAGTTTAAGAAATCATTCCACAAAAACTTCGGACTGTTTTTTTTCCTTCTGGGTATATAGTTCCATTTCAGCTTACAAGAGAAGCCCGCTTCCTACTCCCCAAAAATTTCTTATCAGGCTCTGAATATCAACTTCTACTTAGGCCAACTTCTAATTGTAGAGCTTCTTATAAAAAAGCCTTTCAAATATCTTATTATCGAGTTTCAGTCAGGACAAACAATAAGTATTCCTGATTAGCACTGACCCCCTTTTAAAAGTTCTTTTTCCCTTTATCTTTTAGAACTAAAGTATACCTACAGGTGACTCAAAATCAAAACCAGTCATCTTTTTATGACTTAACCATGGATGCAAGAGACATTCCCAAAGAAGGTACAAAAGATGCAGTCCTCCCTCGACCCAGGGCCACTCTCAAGGACAGCCAGAAGAAAGCAAGACAATTTCTGAGCTGGTAGCAGTTGGTAGGACACAGATCTAGACAAACAGGAAAACAATAGCCATCCCTGGGAGGGAAAGGAGCGATAACCACTGGGTACCCCAAAACCAAATTCAGAAGAGTCACAATTCACAGAACTAATTCTTACAAATGTTTTTCTCCTGCTAATTTGAATTCGAAAAAGAAAGGTCAAAATGAAATGTAACCCTTCTCTGTGGACTGCACCCTAGAGACAGTGATCTCCAAGAGCTGACTTTGGTAAGCATTCTTACCCTTCACAGGCTTCTGCTGGTTTCCCAGGATCCCACTGTTGAACTAGTTAAACAAGGAGACCATTACACTGAGGTGGTTCCAAAGCTATGGTGGCCTACATAAGCAAACCCAAATCTAGGTCTGTAAATGCCTCAAGCTTATGAAATCGAAACACCTAGGACAAGCAAACGTTAGCAGCCAAATGGGTTTCAAGCTATTGCGAATCAATGATTTCCTTACTTTGTGTCCACCTTTTCTCTATAAGAAGTTTCTCTCCACCTCCTATCATTGAAGAGCTGCTCACCACTTCCCATTCAAGACTGCCCGATTTGGATCGATTTTTTGCCCAAATGAAGTCTTAATAATTTTCGTATGTTTCAGTTTATTTATTTTTTTTATTTTTTTATGTTTTTTAAAGATTTTTTTAAATTTATTTGACAGAGAGAGACACACAGAGAGAGAGAACACAAGCAGCAGGAGAGGGAGAGGGAGAAGCAGGCCCCCCACAGAGCAGGGAGCCCGATGCGGGGCTCGATCCCAGGACCCTGGGATCATGACCTGAGCCGAAGGCAGACGCTTAACGACTGAGCCACCCAGGCGCCCCAGTTTCAGTTTATTTTTTAATACTATCTGCAGGCTTTGGAGTAAGTGGGGTGTTCCAATGTGTCCCTTCCTTGTCACCAGAGTTGTAGGGGAGGAAAAATAATGTCTTTCTGGGCTCTTGCCTGAGACTCCCGGTAATAAAAGACAGATTAATAAAAGAAAAACAAACAGAAGTTTATTAACATATACGTATCTCATCTTTTTAAAATTAATTTTAATTTTTATTTATTTTTAGTTTTTTTTCCAAGCCACCATCTTAAATACCATCTTCAGCCAAAGACAGAAGATGTTGAGGGAAGACGGAAGAAGCCAGTTATGGGAAGTTAGCAGGAAAAGCATGTTAAAGAGTAAGGTTCGTTATGTGGATTTTAGTCACTGCTTCTCCATAAATAAGCTTCTTGTGATTTAAAATCACCCTTGTCCTCCTGGCACCTAAAGGGAGACATCTTACAAATGAAGATTTCCTCTATAAATTAAATTTCCCCTGCAGAGGATAACTTCTCCTCTATTTTCAGAGCTTCTCCTGGGTCTGCTATTTCTAGAAAATAATCAGCTCAAAATAATCTTTTATGCCCCAAACGCATATTTTGAGATGGCATATTCTGCTACTCCTCAATAGTAAGAAGTCAAAGGAGTCCATCAATGCTGGAGAAACTTTTGTTATAAAGAATTAGAGAAATGACACAAGAAAGGTAGAAAACGTGTACATATTAAGTTTATTCTGTATACCAGCCAGTTGCTGTTTACATATAGCCACGCAAGTTGTGCACTGCTCAGCCTCGGAGGGAGACGCTGTCACCGATGGCGCTCTGACGGAAGCCCTCAGGGGCATGGCATGTATGACGTGAGTCACGCTGTCCTCCAGCACTACTTCTAAAGTGGGATGCGGGATAGATAAGGATATAAAATGTAAGACACAGCACCCTCCTTCGAAGACCTTAAAATCTGAGTAGGTAGGTATGAGAAAGAAACCCCCCCACCAACACACACACCTAACAATATAAGATAGTTATTTTTAAGTGCCAAATTAATGAACAGACAACAAAAACTCTGGCTCCATAAAAGCAGGAGAGATCACTTCCAATTTGGGTGCTCAGAGATGGTTTCATGGAAAAGATGAAACATAAATTGGACGGGGAAGGATGGTAGAAGTTAAACAAGAACTTAGTAATGAAAAGGACATCTCAGGCGGTGGAAAAAAGGTAAGCACAGCATTGAGCCAGGTGTGATAAAGTTTGAGGAAAGAGACAGTAAGTGCATTTGATTGAATGAGGAGTCTAAAGGAGTAGGGGGAGTTCAGGTTGGAAGGGGGAGATGGAACAAGGTTGTGAACAGCTTTTTGACTACAGGATAGGATTTTTGGACTATCCAGTTGGTGTGTGGAACTATTCCAGTTATTCAAGAAAAAGAATGTCAAGGTAATATTTAAGGAATCGGTCTAGCAGTGATGTCTACAATTCATTCAAGCAAAGAAAAGCTAGAGTAGCAAAATCGAACGTAGGGCTTTGAGGGTCTAGGCCATGAATAGTGCCAGTCCTATGGGAAGAGGCAAGACAAGAATGAAATGAATCTAGGTCTAAGGCATCTATCCGTTCAGCAGGGAGTCAGTATTTCAAGCACAGATGCTGGCAGAACTGTTTCCAGAGTGGGAAGATCAGAGTGATTAAACATACTGAGGTCGTGTCACCAAAGGTCTAAAACAAACAAAGTAAATCAAGCCCAGTTTGTTTTGGTTATTTAGTTATTTACTATTTGTCACTGTCTATTCTTCCCAGAAGAGTGTTTGACTCCTATGATTGCAACTAAATATATTACATGGGTCAAAGAGGTTCTTTCTTAATATAGTCAATACTTAGAAATTTTTCAGATTCTACATTAGAGCTAATTGTCATATGGAATATTATTGGGATAGGAAATAGTTGTCCTTTGAAAGAAGTGATGTTGGTATGAATAAATATTTTTAAATGAATGAATAAAGCACTCTTTATTCAGTGTGTTCTCTAAAATAAGTTAAAACTCTTCAAAGCTAGTTAAATTAACAATTTTTTTTAAGTAGGCTCCACACCTAGCGTGGAGCCCAGTGCAGGACTTGAACTCATGACCCTGAGATTGAGACCTGAGCTGAGATCAAGAGTCAGATGCTTAAGCTGAGTCACCCAACAACTTATTAATTAAATTTGCTATATTATGCTATGTTTCTAATTAAATTGCTTTAATTATATTATGCTATGTAGTTAATATAAATTTGCTATATTGTAAGTTAAACTTGCTGTATTATGGATTTTTAATGTCTTCCTTTTGGAAGTTCCACAGCTACTATATAATCATAAGCATAAGAAATATTTTACTTACCCTACAATCATTTTAAGTTTCCTGGGCCAAATTCTTCCCTCAGATGTACTTTTGATAACTCACACTAAAGTGAGTGGAAATTTAGCTAGACTATCTGAGGGCAAAATTTGGAATCACATTTGCAAAGATATTGACTTTTCCTGCATGTTTTATTGAGAAATTGGACATTTAAATAGGCTAGGATTATCTGTAATAAAGTATTTGAACTTGATGCCATTTAGACATACTGGGAAAAGGAGAAAAATAATGTTTTACTGCAAGTTGCTACTTTTCAGATTTTGACTTTCATTTCCCCTGGAAAAAAATATAAAACCGGAGAATTAAACACCTCCATATTTTTCCCTACTGAGCTGGAAAGTTGAAAAGCATTGCAATTGCATGAGTAAAATATTTTTTATAGCGTACAATAACACTGGAGCTGCAGGAGATTGTCAGAAAAGGGGAAAGGAAATCGAAGTGTAGAAGAGGAGCGTGTATGTGGAGTATTGGACCCAGGAACCCAGAATAAGTGAACCAAATAGTTTTAAGATTAACTCATATTATTTCATCTCTATGTTCACATTGTGCAATCATTACAAAGATTTCATATGGTTCTGGGTTTATTTTGTTTTGTTTTGTTTTGTTTTTTTTGGTGTTGACCTTAAGTATCTTGGCTAAATATTAGAGGAATGCAGTGTTCCCAGATGAAACTCAGTCCTGTGTAGACAGAATTCTGCAAGGAATCTGCTTCTTGTGCCCTTGCCCACTCTGGGCACCAGACTTTTGATGGCAAAGCACAGGGAGAAGTCATTCAGTTCTACTGCTGGTATTTAATTACTTTTGGAGGAACTTTTTTAGTTCTTAATGAAAGATTTGTTTAAGATGATTGTGCCCATCCCCTTGATGAGAATGACCTACAGTTTGTTCCTCACACCAATTTATAATTTGCTATGTGCCACAGTGTACTACATGAACTATCTACATGTGTTGGGTGTCAGTATTTGTGCCATGTCCGCCCATTTCCTAACCTTGTGTGTAAAGAAACACTTCTGGCCCTTGTGAATCCTCTTCTGTGTCTACCATGTTTAATATGTCCCCACAACTGTTCTTCCAGGTTAAAAATGTCATATCAGGTTGTACCTTCAGGAAACTTCCTGCCAAGTTTCATATTTGCTTATGCACCTCCTCAAACATTTTGTCCCTAGATTATCAATTGTCATCAATTGATGTCTAAAAGAGGCTTTACTTTTCTCCTGTGAGCTCGGCAAGATCGTTTGTGTGTTTGTGCAAGACCATAGCACTCTTGTCTCTAAGGTGACTGCTCCATATTTGTGTTCCCTTCCTATCAGTAATATAAATGCTAGCGTGACAGAAATACTATTAAAGCCTCCTTGTAAGAAACGCTTTATTTCCCCACAAATTCACTCTGCCTCCAACTGGGCAAAACCACAGTTTGCATGGGACAACCTTTGACATACATTAAATAGACTCTATTTCTCTTCTTCCCATCCTGAAGTAGAAGTATTGGCTACTCTATTATTTTCACGTGCTGTTGAATTTGTGCAGTCTCATCGCTTGTATTGCTTATTTTTTGTGCTTGACACATTATGAGTTCTATAAACGCTTCTTTCAGGAGTCTACACTGATCTCAAAGATTTATCTTTTAAATACATAACATGTCATTTGAGTTAAAAATTGAAGACCACCTACAAAGTTTTAAGTAAATGGGGAGTATAATCAAGGACTTCAAACTGATAAAATTAATACACTTTAACTTGTGGAAGGTGTATTTCCTCCCCCATTGGGAGACACAGGTGGTCTATGAGCCCAGAGAAGAACTGTTTCCTACAAGTTCTCATTGGAAAATTTTAGTATCCTGATCTCTGTGGAAGCATCCTTGTCCTCTAGCCAGCATTATGCAGATATTAGAGACACTCTTCTTGTCCTGGAAGGATGATTGGGGGCCGCCATGTGCCACAGTGCAGATTCATAGACTCACTTCTGGGTAATTAGAGCAAAACCTAGATGGCTTGGTGAAGAACACTAAAGCATAGCAATGAAACGTAGTTCTAATCCATGGTAATAATAACAGTAACAACAATTTCTGTTGATTTTGAACCTATTTTGTGGCCAGGGTTCTGCAAAGTTGGCAGTGTGATCCTCACTGTAGTTGTAGAGTGGCTACTAACCTTTCCTGTGGCCTCATGTTAATACTTCTCAGCCCTGTGACTCATACTCATACTCTGATTCCCAAATCCTTACTGTTTCCATGGCTCCCCACTACTCCTGCAGAGACTGGGAAGCACTCCTAACAGAAAGGAGTTCCCCATGGTGGAAACAAAGGAGGGAGACTATTTTGGCAGTTGTGTCTGGGGAAGAGGTTTCCAGAAGCTATTTTTGTGGGTAGCCTATATAATTTACCACAGACTCTACTATGGTCTGTGTGATTTTTTTGTTTGTTTGTTTTAAACTCTTTTTGCTTCCTTCTGGCCTAAGATTCCTTATGGTGAAATTTTGCAGAAACGTTCAGAACGGATGACTTGAAGAATCAGCATGATGCCAATTTTTTTTTTTTTTTTTCCCCACAGCTGCAGAGTGGCCTGCAATAGAGACTTATAATAACTGAATTCCTTAGACACAGAGAGCAGCAGTGCAAGGCTGGCTGGATTATACTTCATGGAGGAAACATTTGACCCAATGCTATAAGAGGTGCTGTTATTTTTGCCATATTTGATTATTTAAAATTTTTTGGCATCTTTTCTCCAGAGAACATACCTGTCACATAGCCAGAAGTCTTCCAATTTGGTTTTCCATTTGTTGACAAGTTTCTTATAATAATGGGTTTAAGTTACCTTCAGGGCAAGCAGTATTGGTACCTTTCAGGATAATATATTGTTTCTTATTTCTGTCATGTATACAACTTAAATACTTCCCAAATTAGGTTTGGATATAAAAGCTTAAGATCTATAGACCCACTTTAGCAACAGAAAATTTTGTTGGTGTGTTAGAAATAAGTGACATTAATATACTGTGGCCTAATTACGAAGACTTTTTAAAACACAGTAAAATAATGTTAATGAACATTACTGTCTTGGAATCACCTGCAGGACTAAATTAAAAACAATATTCTTCGTTCATATGTAAAATATGTTAATATAGTCCTTGGTTACACCTGGAAACAACTGAGAGAAATTTTAATATTAATGATTGCCAGTGTTAACTTGCTATGATCACACACTCAGCCTGAGAGGATGGAGTTAGAAGCTTACCTTTCTGGTGATGAAATACTCTGTGAAACTTCAAGCTGTCGAACATAAGAAAGAAACGGTGGAGAGGAGGCCTTATGGAGACCCCGATTCAGTGGGAATTATATCATTGGTTGTGTATGTGCCCCTTCTGATGGAGAGGTCACCAAGACATCAGCACTCAACTGTGATGTTTATTTCAAATAACATTTTCTAAGAAAAGGGTGGTTCGTGCCTCTCTGTGCTAAATAATTAGACATTATTATGATTATTATTTTACTCTCTACATAGTTTTAGAGAGTTTATAGAAAATGATTAAGATTTCTCCTGACTCATTTGGAATGGTATGCTATAAAGGTGACCCCCTCCCCAGTCCCTTTTATAATAGTTCAGCTTTGAAGTCACCATTTTATTTCAATAAGGGAAAAGGAAAACCAGTAGAACAAATTGTGAGGTTCTGACAAACATGGGAGCATTGGTATTGCTTTTTGGTTAATTACTGATTCTTCTTAATATTATCACTTCTGTGGATTAGAAATGTGTGGATGAGCTAGGCTGTGGTTTTAAATAGGCCAAGCTTCAAAATATGTATCAGGTTCAGGGAAACTTTCTGTAAAAGCAGTGTCTTATCTTACAGTCACTCTCTGCAGAGGAAATGTCCTTGGAGAATCACAGGACTTGATCTTCTCTTCGATACAGTTGATTGAACCCAACTGGAGCATCTGACAACAGAGTAAATATTTTATGGACTTTGGCCAATCAAATTTGCTGCCCAGTTCTAGAGGAGGAGTTGGATGGGGCATTGGGAGGGGAGTTGAGAGAGGGAGAGAGAGAGAGAGGTTAAGTGGAGAGTTCTTCCTCTCCTAAAGCCTCATGGGAAGTGTAACTGGAAAGTGAACCAGACTGAATGAGCAGGAGACAGAATCAAGGACATAGGAGTTGTCAGTCCTGGGTTTGAATTACCTCCACCACTTCATAGATGTGTGAAATTGACTTATGACTGATCACTTCTCTGGGATTCAGTTTCCTGGTGTGTAAAAGGGGGCAAATAAAATGTACTTTGCCAGACTGTTATGGTAGGGCTGTTAGGGTTTTAAGATAATGGATACCAAGAACCTAGTCTGGTTTCTGGTATATACTAGGCTCAATGCATGGAAACTATTATCCTTGGGTTCCTCCTTGGTTTCCTCCTCTTAGTTTCCTTCAGCTTCCTGCTACCCTTCCACACGCTGCTCCATGAACAGCATTGACTTTTGGGGCCATGACCACTGATTTATCCTTTGGCTTTTCTTTTTTTTTTCCAGGGCCCAAGGCATCAATGTTTTTTTTTATTATGTTATGTTAATCACCATACATTACATCATTAGTTTCTGATGTAGTGTTCCATGATTCATTGTTTGCATATAATACCAAGTGCTCCATTCAGTACGTGCCCTCTTTAATAACCCATCACCAGGCCCCACCCCCCTCCCCTCTAGAACCCTCAGTTTGTTTCTCAGAGTCCATAGTTTCTCATGGTTCATCTCCCCCTCCGATTTCCCCCCCTTCATTTTTCCCTTCCCTTTAGCTTTTCTTTTTACAACATTACTCACTCTAATCCAAATAACTTCTAGGTTTTTTCATGTTTTTGTTGTTGTTGTTTGTTATTTGTTTGTTTTTTGTAATCTCTACATCTATGTGGGGCTCAAACTCATGACCCTGAGATTAAGAGTTGCGTGCTCTATGGACTGAGACGGCCAGGTGCCTCTAGGTTTTTTTCTAATTAAAGGATTTAATGACTATGTTCTGGTACCACATATAAGTCTTTGGTATCATCACTTAAAACCAAGAGATTAAGGAAAAATAAATATGCAGAATTTTTCAGGTTTCAGGGTCATCTTTTCATGGTGCTGTTGCTATTGTAGAATCAGTGCTAAGGAGAAATGATTTTAGAGCAAGAATCCAACAACCCAACTATGGATTTTATTTTCAGAATTTTTTTTTTTTTTTTTTTTTGAGTCACACTAAATAGATCTTTATTCTTTTCTTCTCGGGAAACTTGGTTTCATATTCATTCACTACAAAATCCTTCTGACTCTCAGGAAACTAAAGACAAATAACGCTCAGTGTTTTGTTCTGTTTTTTTTTTCTATTAGGCTTTTATTCTATTATGGCAGTTGGAAACAATCATTAATAACCAAGACACAATCAAAAGGATTCTGGTAAAATAATTAATTAATATAGAATCATCATTCAAGTCTTTCCTTGTAATGAAAAACAAGGCCTGCACCAGCACACAAGTTTGAATTCAGTAAGTAGAGTTTGCTTTAGGCATATCAGTGAAAAAAATTTCCTCCAGGAGCAAATTTGAAAATAAGGAGACATGTTTTTAGACTCATTTCTCTTGCATCAAAATTTTCTAGAATAAGTAAATCAGGTGTGTGGTAGTACTTTGATGTCAATATTTTGGTTTTCTTACTTATTTTTTAAAGACTGGATTTAAACTCATGATATAAAGCAGACATTTAATTTCCCGTTTTTCTAAAGATAATATTGAAAGGTCACTTTCTAGCTTTTAAAGTTCTAAGAAGTGACTCATTGTACAACTACTGTCTTTACAGGCTTCAAAATCAAATTTCCGGTCAGTATTATGCATTTTGATTTGGCAAACATGTATCCTTTTTCATGTGTTGTAATAGAGATTATTATTAAGAGCTTTTTATTACTGATTTCCATCTTTTAGGCAGATCTTCTGAACACTCCATCATATAGGTAAAAAGAACATTGTAGTCTTTGATGAAATCTACTGTTTGTGCCAATTATAACAAAATCTCTGACAGAGATTCATAAAAGATCTGGAAAGTTTCTCATTTTATTACTTCCAGACTTATCTTTACACACATTTATTTTTTACTATTTATTAATTGATAAAGATACATACATTCAGAAAGATGAGCATTCTCAAGCTGACAACTTCGCTCCCCGAAACATAACACGCAACAAAAAGGGAGATATGCCAAACAAGGGTCATCAATGAATGAGGGTTGTGTCAGACCAAGACCAGAAAACATTTCTTTTTCTCTCTAATGACCAAAAGCTGTGGAAACTTCTGTGCCCAAAGAGACATGGCAGAGCATTTGACTGAAAAGCCAGTGTGGCTTAAGGGCCAGAACTGAAAGGCTTGTGTCTGGAAAAGGACTGAGTGCTCTGGGGAAAATGCCATGGCCACCCTCTGGATTGTGATCTGGTTCCAGCTGGGCTCAGGGGACCTGGTGTGCCCTGGGTGTAGCACTGGTTTACAGGACCCTAGGAAAACCGACTTAGTCCAGATTTCTTTGGGGCACAAGTGAAATTTAGGCATATCATTCATTCACTAGTTTGAAAATCTCAGATTAGCCTCAGAATTGACTTTTAAAGATTTTATTTATTCATTTGACGGAGAGAGAGATAGCAAGAGCAGGAACACAAGCAGGGGGAGTGAGAGAGGGAGAAGCAGGCTCCCCCCTGAGCAGGGAGCCTGATGCGGGCTCCATCCCAGGACCCTGGGATCATGACCTGAGCCGAAGGCAGACGCCTAACCATCTGAGCCACCCAGGCGCTCCCAGAATTGACTTTTAATCAAGAAATATTTACTGAACACCTGTTATGTGTTTCAAGGCCATTTAATTTCAAATTCCATTCAAATAAACTATTGATTTATTTATTTGAAAGATTGTGTTTATTTATTTTAGAGACAGAGACAGAAAGCCCGCTTGCATGCGTGCATGGAGAGGAGGAGCAGAGGGACAAGCAGACTCCCCACTGAGTGTGCTGAGTGCGGAGCCCAACGCCAGGCTTGATCTTAAGAGCCTGAGATCCTGACCTGAGCTGAAACCAAGAGTCCGAAGCTTAACTGATGGAGCCACCCAGGTGCCCCAAACTATATTTATTTATTGATTCATTTCCCCTCTACAGAAGATTAGATAGTATCTTCAATGGTGGGTTGAAGGGATGGAAACTCAGAGAATAATTAAGACATTGTTCTTCTCACCCCTGACAAAGCTACTCTCATATTTTTCAAAAAAGAGGATCATTTATTCTATTCTTTAATCTGCAAATATTGTTATTATATGATTTTAATAAAATTCTTCTACTTAAGAAATGAGGAACTATTTTCATTCCAAGGCTTTTCTTAATCAAGAAATAGAAATCGCTTCCATGATGTGTGTGTGTTGCTAAAAACAAGACAACAGGCTCAAAATGGAGTCACTTATGTTAAGCTCCATGTTATCAAACTGAGATTCAAACTAATTCCTTTTGGCTTTTGTGAAAATGTCATTTTAAACCAGTCAATGGGGAGTTGCCTGATGAGTACTAGATAGGTAATCTGCCAGATGGATACCTGCCATCATCTAAAAGAAAGTAACCTTGCAACAGCCAATCTGCTTTTTTGTTTGTATAATTTCCTTGTTCCTGCTTTCTTCTGCCTGTAAAAGTCTTTCATTTGGTACAGCTCCTCAAAGCTCTTTTCTGTTTGCTAGATTGCATGCTGCCCCATTCATGGATTGTTGAATGCAGCCAATAAAATCTTTAAAATTTATTTAGTTGAATTTTATTATTTAACAGTGTGCTCTTTAATGTTATTTTTAATGGTTTATAAGCAACATCAAATGTTTATAGGAACATCAAATGAATTCCAAAAGACCTCAGAGTAGAAAATTATCAAGAATATCAAGAGAAATGAACAGAAAGCTCCTAGCTTGTCTTAAAGGAGAAAATAGCCTTTCAAAATTTCTTCTGAGAAGTACCAAACTTTATTAAAACCACTAGAACAAGGCTTCTGTTGTTTCATTGCTGTGATACAGGATTCAACTGTTTGGGCGTTCCCTCCCATCTCCCCCACCTCTCCTGCTTATGTCTGAAGATCTGACAGGTCTGGTGATTTCCAAGCAAGAGAGGACTCAGGAATGGTGTATCTTGGGAAGTGTAAGAACTTCCCCTGGGTTACAGCACCATACAAGAACTAGTTTCCGCTGGATTTAAGTATTAAGTTGTTGGCGACAAATTTTGAATTAACTTGAAATCGATTAGTTGCAGACTGTGTACACCCCCTTTCCCTGTACGTTAATCACCATACTTACGGATCCCCTATGAATTCAAATCCCTGAAACAAGCATTTAAAAAAAAAAAAAAAAAAGACGCATAACTTAGATGTGAGAAGCACCCAAAGTTCCTAGTCCTTAGGGTTGGCTTTCAGTAGCCGGGCAATAAGCATACTTTCAGAGTCTGGAATTCCATAAAATTATTGGGAGGATACCTCCAGCTGTGTCATGGCCCATTTCGTTTTGCATCTGAAAACAGTAAAATTCCCCGATTAGGAGTACTACTAGCTCAGCGGGGCAAAACCCAGAGCTGGACAAGGGCAGGTCCGTACGCTGCAGCGCCCTGCGCGGCGGGGAGCAGACGGGTCCTCTCCTCTCGCCGGGCTCCGGGCTTGAGGCCCCGAGGTCAGCTCTGCTCCCGGCACCGCGCCCGGCGCGGGTCCGAGCCGCCAACTTCGGGCCAATCAGCGCGCGGCGTCTCTGAGACCGCAGCGCCCCGGCCCGCGCCCCCCGCGCCCCCGCGGCAGCAATGGCAGCAGCGGCCGCGGCGGCTCCGGGCTGAGCCAGACCCGGGACTAGGAGGGGCTGAGCCGCGGGGGATCCTGGAATCGGCGGGGGAGGTGGGGATTCTGGGAGGAAAACTCCATTTCCTCCTTCCCCGCCGGCCTCTCCCCGCCACCCCAGCACCCCAAATTTCGATGTGTCGCCGCCCGGGCGCAGAGCGCTGGTGCTGAGCGAGGCGGCGGCGGCCGCGGCCGGGAAAATGCTGGGCATGTACGTGCCGGACAGGTTCTCCCTGAAGTCCTCCCGGGTTCAGGACGGGATGGGGCTCTACACGGCCCGCAGAGTGAGAAAGGTGGGTGACCCGAGGGCAGCCTGCGCGCCCCTGCTCCTGCCGCGCTCCGTGCGCCTCCCGGGGTCGCCCCTCCACCGGGGCCGGGGGCTCCGCGGGCGTCGCTGCCGTCGCCCTTGGCCGGGGTCGGCCGGAGTCCGGCGGGCAGGCGGGGCTGGCGGGGCGGCCTTCGCCTGCCCGCGCCTCCCGAGCCGGCTGCGCCACGTAGGTGCCCGCGGGGCGCCCCCCGCTGCCGGCCGGCCCAGGGGCGGGACTGCCGCCGGCCACCCTGCGGCGAGAGGTCTTTCCTTTCCTCCGCAGGAAGTGAGCCCGGCTGGAGCCTCCCTCTTCCTCGGTTCAGGGAGTGAGCTGCGTCCCTGCGTTGGCGGAGCGCGCGTGGGCGGGTGTCTTCATAGGCGCGCACGCAGCCCCGCCGCCGCTTTTCTTCCTTTAGGATGAGGAAATGTGGCCAGAAGCGCCTCGCTCTCCCTATAGGGATTGGGAGGCGGCGCGCAGAGCGCACTTCAACACAGGCCTTAGAATCTCATTCAGACATGCAGAACTTCCTTCCCTCCCTCCAACATGTGTTTTGTGGATCCTGGGAGGTGCCAACTGGATAATCTTAGAATCTCTGATCTTTTTTCGCTGCTTTAGGATTTTCTCTGACTAGAGCTCTCCTTCCAGAAATTTAGAGGCAAGTGAGCAAGGCAGGCACATTGCACTGTACATACGGGAACGGCTTGGAAATGTTGGATGTTGAAAGCAAAGGCCTAGGAGGAGAGATAACTGGAAAATTCCAGACCTTTGGAGTTGATGAGACCTGTGTTATGGCCCTGTCACAGGATGTGTAAAATCTGGAACCACGAAGGCAGTGGTGAAGTGCTCAGGGTAATGAGAGCTACCGTTTATTGAGCAGATACTTTGGGCCAAGGCCAGTACTTGGAACTTGACCTACATTAGTAACGTCACCAGCACAACTCCCTTGAGAACAGTAATCCTCATGTAAGAGATGAAAAAACAAGTACTGCAAGGTTAAATTTCCTGCTGAGTTAGTAAGTTAGGCTTCAAATCCATGGCTTCTGGGTCCAAAGCTCATGTTCTTTTCAGATCTGTCCCTGCCAGGTACCCCCCTCCGGTCCTCCTTCCCCTGTGCTTTCCCCTCAACAGAGATTTTGAAAAATAGAGGTTTGGGTAAGAGCAGGCTTGTTTCGGAAAGGTATGCTAGCAACAGGTTCACGGAATGCACCCAGAGACACTAGGATGCCTTTCACATGGGTATGAATCTCCCTCCACCCCCTCACCCGAAGAGCAGGAGGAGAACGGTGGACAGGTGCTTCAGGGCTTCCTTGACAGCATGACCTATAAGTATTTCCTAGGATAAGACTGGAAGAAGCAAACCCCATATTTACTCTTTCAAATGGGAGTTTGGAAGAATGCTCAAAGGAGAAAACCAGGAGTAAACCCTTTATCTGAATTCGAGATGAACTGAATAGATGTTTTTGCCAAATAGGTAAATGTCAAAGTCAACATTCTTTCAAAGCAGAAGTTGAAATTCTACTTTTAATCTTTTCTCACAGGATGTGAAAATTCCCAAATGGTTTTTCTTGAAAGTCTCAGGTTTAAGTGTAATCACTTAAAAATTAAACACAGTTCTTAAACACAGTTCTTATTTTGTTATTAATAGTTATATAAATATTAGAATTATTTCATAATCCCTAGTTTTTGTCTTATATTACTATTTAGGTTTTTAGAAACAGCTGGCCAATGTACATTCTTTTGATACTTTTATAAGTTCCAACTTATTTTTCCACGTACTTGATTATTTGGAAGTTTTTTATTATTTTTGGATATAGAATGAACTGCTTCCAAAATCACCATATATTTTTCTATTATTGCAGTACTAAATAGACACTTATCTTTTCCTGGCTTTTGTAATTTCAACATGTAAAACACATAGAGATTTTCATCCAGATCACATCTAGAATGCTAATCTGTATTTCAGGTGAATATGCAGATATTTGCATTGAATTCAAATGACACACTATTAGTGACATAATTTAGTTATGATCACAAGATACTCAGTTATAAGGTCATTGATCATGGACAGGTTCATTGATGCCAGAAATGATCCGGAGTTAGGCTTCAGCTCCTTTGCCTTCCAAAGGCCGAGGACCACACTGAAGCTGAATAGCAGATTTTAACTGAGTGGTAAGGATGAAGCTAAATGTCCATGAATCCCTTACTGTTTGCATGTAGTTTCTCAATTCTTAAATATTTTCCAAGTTACCTTTAATAGGCCTACTGGCCTTAAATCAAGGATCAAGGGGTCTGAGAAGACAGTATTTCAGCAACTAAAGACCTTAATTTAAAGCTTTCATGTTCTCTATTCTAAATAAATTTTTTATTATATCACGTTATATATATATATATATATGTTGGAAGTTACGAATTTTTGTCACACTTTTATAACACATATTCTCATATAACATGTATGTTTTAAAAACATAATTGCCATGCAAGCCATCTATTGATTTCAAATTAAGAGAATCTAATCCAGACTGGTACTGAAGTTGGGGGATCTTTCTAGATACTCCACTCCCACTATATTGATCATGTCCATTTGAGAATCACCTAATGCCCTGGCTCCACCTTAGCCCTACTAGGTTTTTCCTTGGCGGTTATCTTTTTTTTTTTTTTTTTTTTTTTTTGCAGGCCTGCTGCCTCTTTCTTTCTCTCTCTCTCTTTTTTTTTTGTAGAAAGTCTGCAAAATGATAATAAAGTGAAAAGGAAAGGACCTTCTTTCCTTTTCTTGCCATTATGGAAATTAGAGGTTAGATGAGGAGAAAGTCCTTTGGTAGCTATTTCTGTGTAAGCCATGAATTGTCCTTGGAGAAAGAATGGATTAAGACTGTTGGAAGGTCCTTGAGTAGAAAAAGGACGCCTGAGTTTCTTCATGGTTATACACATTGCGATTTGGTAATGATGAGGATAAGGTGGACACTTTTGCTTGCCAGGTGCCAGACCCTATTCTAAGTGTCTCCTATGTGTTACCTCATGAGCACAGTTTTAATGCTTCAATAAAGATGTGGAATTTTAGATTATAAAGTACTATGCAGATTAAAATTAATATTATTACTCAAAGGTAATACATTAAATATACATACAAAAAAAAGTTAAGCAAACAAATCTCTTACTACATTACATTTTTTATATCATGACCATTATTCCCCTTCACAGCTAATGAGATTAATCAGTGGATGGTGGTGGTTGACATTATGCTTGGAACCCAAAATGTGGAAAGGTGAACCGCAAGGTTCTTTCAAGCTCTCAGATTTTGTGATTTTATGGAAAGGGTTAAGGCAGGAAATACAGTACTACCAGTCTTCCTTCCCTTTAGGTCTGTTGCAGGCAGTGGGTTTTTCTTCCCCTCTGGCTTTCAGGCCTTTAACCATTCATATGTGGCAGGCGCTATGCTAGGGTCTGGGGGTACACAGGTGAGCAAGACAGACCTGGTCTTCGTCCACAAGGAGCTAGTTTTCTTGTGCGGGGAGATAGGCAGTAAACAAGTAAAAAAGTACAAATTATCATGTAGAGTATCATGATAATTTGAGCCTGTTTATCTGGATTGATTTTGCTGGGCACTATATTAGGCGATGGAATTGCTGAATTAGAGTAATTTTTAGTCTGGTCAGGGAGACAGCAAAGGAAATAGTTTCCATCCGATCTGACTGCTGCTATGATATTCACCCAAATGAGGTGGTGAAACTATGGGGTAAGAGATGCTGCAAGATTTCAGAAGAAGGAGAGACACTCCCCGCCCCATCATTACAGTAAGTGATCAGAAAATCCAGGGGAATCAAACAGGGCTTTATGGAGGAGTTGAATTTCTTGAGGGTCAGTCAAATTATTATTGTTAAAATATCTTTATCATTGAGCATTTTAACTTCACACATCTGTTGGTGTGACACCTCAGGTATTGCCTGGGTGACACAGACTAAGTGGTGGACCTGTGATACCAATTTCTGTGAGTCTGATCAGATTTTGTGCTCTTAATCCATTCGCATGGAGTTGAACAGTTTGTAGGTAGAATTGTTGGGAATAAAATGGAAGCAGTCCTTTAAGGGCTAGTAGCCCTTGTGACAGACCATATTGCAGACGAAGGGAGTCGTTTAAACATTTCCACTGAAGCACCACCTTGGAGACTGTGGCAGCCTGAAAGGGTCACACAACAATTTGAAGTCTGGATTTTCTGTTTACTATGTACTTGTGTGCCTTCTCTCATTTTATTGTATGACGGTCTTCGAAGGTTTATTATTATCCCCATTTTACAGATTACATACTTGATGGATCATTACTTTTTGTCAAAATTTTTGTGGTTGTCCTTATGCTGACCTTTTAAAAGTTTTTTTCCTTTCCAGTTCATTCTTCACTAGCAGGCTAAAGCCTTACCTGATCAGATATGTAGTTATTTTCCTTTATATCTAGAAGCCCTTTAACTTGCATAAGCTGAGCTGGGTTTGTAATTTTTAAAAAGGACCAAAGATTAACAGGAAAGCTGAAAAAAAGCTGAAAAGGAAGTAACTAAATATAAATGAAATAAAATTATGTCTCTCCCAGATTTCTGGTCCCCCAGTTCCAGAAGAAGCAGTGAAGAGCATCGCTGAGGCCTATTTCTACACCACCTGCAGTGAATTGACCCCACTGGGGTAGCTCTGTTCCTGGCTCCTTTCCCTCTCAACCTTGTGCTTTTTTGCCCAAGTGGCTCCTAAATAGCATCCTGTGCCCATGAACCCTAGGGCAGTGTCCCACTCTACTTTGCCTTTCTCATGGACAAACATAGGTTCCTAGTTCAAACTGTCAGATATCCTGGGATTTTATACACAGCTACTTTTCAGGGCAAAATTTATTAACAGTGCTGGGATATGAGTTTCCAGTTACTACTGTGACAAATTATCACATTTTGTGGCTTAAAGCAATAAAAGTTTATTACCTTATGGTTCTGGAGAATATAAATCCAAAATTAGTGGGCAGAGCTGATTCCTTCTGGAGGCTCTAGAGTCTACCTCCTTGTTTTTTGCAGTTTTCTAGAGGCTGCCCACATTCCTGTGCTCATTCCTTTACCCCATATCATTCTGACCTCTGCTTTTGTGGTCACATTTCCTTCTCTGACTCTGACGCTTCTGGCTTCTCTTATAAGGACCCTAGTGGTTAGATTGGCCCAACCCGGATAATGCAGGGTAATCTCCCCATCCCAAGATCCCTAACGTAATTACATCTGCACAGTCTCTTTTTATCAGGTAAGGTAACGTACAGATTCTGGGGGTGAGGATGTAAACATTTTTGGTGGGCCATTATTATCCTACCTGGGCTCCAAAGTATAATTGTTCCTTGCCTAGATTATGTGGAACATTGTACGATGACTAACGGGTGGGTCCTTCCCCACATACTGGTCCTGATAAAAGGTACCCATTGCAAATCTACCACGTTGATGAATATTCTGCCTCATTTTCAGTATTGATTCTGGAGATCTTCAGAGTTGTCATTCATGCCAGAAAACCAGGATGAGTGGTTCCCTTATAATGAGGAGGAAAAAGTATGTTCTTAGAAGTAGAAAAAGAACTTCAGAAGTAATTGAATGTACCCATTCTTATTTTACAAATAATGACACTGGAGCCTAGAGAAGCTTTGCCGGAGGCTTGCAGCTAACAACTGTGCCTTCCATAATACCAGCTCCCTCTCTTCCAAATCAAGGCAAACACCTTGGTTCTCTTTGAGGGACTTGAGTAAAGATATAGTGTGGTCAAATCCCAAGTGAAGAATACCGGAAATAAAGGTTCACATCTGAGTTTATGAAAAGAAAATAAGCGGGGGAAAAAAAAAAAGCAAGTTGTATAGGGCTAGAAAAACATATGGGAAAGAGGTACCCTGAAAAGAAAAGTAAGTAAAAGCATAGAGGAAAAATGCATAAATGTTAATATAAGGAGACTGAATTTTGTGGAATCAAGTGTTTTGTTGATCAGCTTGGAAGGTGAATCTAGTGAAGAAACAATGGATCTTTATGCTAGGGCTAAAATTCTGCCAGTGAATGTTTGCTTAGATTTCCTGGTGGCTGATGATAACTAATTTGGAAGATAATCAGAGGAAAAATCATCACCACTGATGCCTGCCATATGTGCTATCTCTTTTTTATGTTTACACATGTACACTCTAGGATAGTGACTCAATGCAGCTTTGTATTTCCTGGTGTTATTACAGATTTTAAAATGTATAACTAATCCACTTAAACTGACGTTTTCTCAGAAACTTCATATTTTGTTTTGTTGTGTGTGATAATAACAGCGACAGTTAATTTTTTCAACAAATATTTATTGAGCATCTGAAGTTGTTAGGCACTGGGCCAGTTGCTAGTGACAGAAGGGTGAATGACTGAGACCACAGTCACTGAATGCATCCCACAGTTCATATGCAAGTCCTACAACAAGCCTACAAGGTGGCCATTATTATCCTTGTTTTATAAATGAGGGAACTGATTTTGAGGAAGGTTATATCAGTAATAAGTGGATTAATCAGAATTTGATCTCAGATCATTCCATATATCCTTCTCACTGAAAATTTTTTTTTTTCTCTATACTTATAAAGTGTGTCCATGCTCATATAACACAATACGGACACACATCCACTCACACACTTAAAGAGTTATTTTACAAAAATGAGAAAAGAGTAAACTCCTTTCATCATCGATCATTTCTCATTCAACAGTATCTTATGGGAATTGCTTCAAGTCATCTCTTTTGGCTGTAATTTGTTATTTTTAATGACTAAATATATTTTATGCTGTCAGTGTGCCACAATTTCCATTTATTCAGATCGTGTTTTACACGGTTATTCAAGATTTATCTTCATGACCAAAATCTGTACTGGGCATTATGAATACAGTAGTGAACGAAATAGAAATTTTGGCTCTTGTGGAGTTTGCATTCCAGTGAGAAGAGACAGAAACTAAACAATGAACATATTAGATAAATTTTATACTACGTTACAATGTGATAAGTGGTACAGAAAAAAGAAAAAGTAAAGCCAGGTATGGATGACTCGGCAGAGTGCATGGATGTGGGTGTGGGGTTGTTATTATAAATAGGTGGTCCAGTGAGGCCTCACTAAGCAAGGGAGGTTTGGGCAGGGACTTACAAGATGGGAGGAAAGTAGACTTCTAGGGAAAGAGCATTCTAGGCAGCAGCTAGAGCGAAG
Source organism: Mirounga leonina (assembly GCF_011800145.1). Lineage (NCBI taxonomy): Eukaryota > Metazoa > Chordata > Mammalia > Carnivora > Phocidae > Mirounga > Mirounga leonina. The sequence continues at coordinate 735,321 of NW_023270620.1, forward strand.
GCCCTAAGATGGGAGTTTGCTTCTTGTGTCCCAGGCCAAGAAGGCCAATGAGGCTGGAAGGGAGTAAGCAGAGGCCGAGTACGAGGGGAGGAGGTCAGAGAATTAGTGAAGGGAAGTGTACTAAGAGCCACATTTCTTTCTTTCAGGCCAATGTAAAGATGTCAACTTTTCTTTGAGTGAAAACAGGGAGCTGCTGCTGGGTTTCGGGCAGAGGAGTGACATGATCTGACTTGAGTTTATCAAGGGTCCCTCTGACCACTGTGTTGAGAATAGTCAGCCACAGGGCAAGTGTGTAACCTGGAAGACTTGTTAGGATTCTGTTGCAGTGATCGGGCTGAGAGATGGTGGTGCTTAGACCAAGATGGTGGCAGTGCTGGGGGTGTAGTTTGAAGATAGCAGTGACAGAATATGCTGATGAGTAAGGGGGAGAGAAAGGGAAGGATCGAAGATGAGTCCAAGGATTTTAGCCTGAAGAAGTTGGAGGGGTTGGATTGTTCGTCAACACCTGAGATTGGGCTAGATTATAGGTGGACCAGGCTTGAAGGGGGAGGATCAGGAATCAGATGAAGGCAAATTGATTTTGAGGTTTCTGTTTGACAACAGGGAGAGATGTCAAAGAGGAGGTGAGATACAATTGTTAAACTTGCAAATCCTCCTTCCCATCCTTTATGCCATTATTTGCATCTATTTTATTTTATATTATAAACCTATAAACCTATATGCTATAAACCTTTTTACTCTATTCCCTTTAGATCATCAGTTGACTTTTAGAGCAATTAAAAATAAGATGAATTGTCTTCTTTATTTATTTATTTATTTATTTATTTATTTATTTATTTATTTATTGACATTTCTGGAGCTCTTAACTACTTTGTTTTGAACTAAGTTTCTGTCTGGCATCACACTCTTTATACCGGAACCATATTCTTTGAACATTTCTAATATCAAAGGTTGCTGGCAATGAATTTTCTCAGCTTTTGTTTGTCTGAAAAAGTACTTTCCTATGTTCTCGAGGTTGACAGTTTATTTTTTTTTTTGCATTACACTATAGATGTTGCTTATTTGTTTTTTGGTTTTTTTTTTTTTTTTTTTTTGGCTTACATAGTTTCTGACAAGAAGGCTGCTATAAGTCTTACTTTCCGTACATAATGTCTTTTTTCCCCTCTACTTAAAAGATTTTGCTACTTTTCTTTGGATTTTAGAAGTTTAAATATGATGTGTCTATGATTTAAAAAACTCCCTTCTTTAATATGTGGTTTGATGTCTTTTATCATCTTGTAGTTTATTGGCTTTTTGTATGATTAGGGTAGGAGTGATGCTTTTTTTAAATTCTTGGTGGATATTTAACTTAAAAAGTTTTAAAATTAATGGCATTTATTTTTTTTAAAGATTTATTTATTTGAGAGAGAGAGAGAGAGAGAGAGAGCATGAGCTGGAGGGGCAGAGGGAGAGGGAGAGAGAATCTTAAACAGACTCCGCACTGAACATGGAGATTGACATGCGGCTCGATCCCACCATCCTGAGATCATGACCTGAGTCGAAACCAAGAGTTGGAGGTTTAACCAACTGCGCCACCCAGGTGCCCCTAAAATTAATGGCATTTGAAAAAATATTCTTACTTTTATTTTTATTTTGTTTTATTTCAAGTTTTTATTTAAATTCTAGTTAGCTAATGTATGGTAAAATTGGTTTCGGGTGTAGAATTTAGTAATTCATCATTTACATATAACACCCAGTGCTCAACACAACAAATGCCCTCCTTAACACCCGTCACCCATTTAGCCTCTCTCCCTGCCCACTTCCCTCCATCAACCCTCAGTTTGTTCTCCATAGTTAAGAGTCTCTTATGGTTTGCTTCCCTCTCCCTCTCTCTTTTTTTCCCCCTTCCCCTATGTTCATCTGTTTTATTTCTTAAATTCCACATATAAGTGACATCATATGGTATTTGTCTTTCTCTGACTGACTTATTTCTCTTAGCATAATACCTTATACTTCCATCCATGTCATTGCAAATAGCAAGATTTCATTCTTTTTGATGATGAGTAATATTCTGTTGTGTGTATATATTTATACATATATATATGTATATATACATATATATACACCACATCTTTATTTATTCATTAGTAGATGGAAATTTGGGCTCTTTCCATAGTTTGGCTATTGTTAATAAGGGTGCTGTAAATATTGGGATGCGTGTGCCCCTTTGAATGTAGAAAACCCAAAAGACTCTGCTTATTATTTTTATTACTTAATCTGTCCAGTTTTGAAAGAGAGGTTTTAAAATCTCTCACTTTTAGTTCTTCATGCATATATAATACACATATGTATTATATATATAACACATATATATATTTTTTGGTGAAAAGTTGGCTAATTTTTTAATTATTTTGATAAAATATACATAGCCTAAAACTGGCCATTTTAACCATTTTCTGTTGGAATATAACTAACATACAATGTTATCTTAGTTTTAGGTATACAACAGATTGATTCAACAACTCTGTACATTACTCAGTACTCACCACAATAAGTGTAGTCGCTATCAGTCACCATATAACATTATTACAATATTATTGACTGTATTCCCCATGCTGTCTTTTTTATCTTCATGACTTATTTTATAACTGAAAGTTTGGACATATTTAGTATGGTTATACTTCTGTTTTCTCACTCTTACATCTTCTTCATAAATATGTTTTTTATTACTATATAATGTTCTGCCTTATTCTGTTTAGTGCATTCAGCAATTAACTTAATTCTTGTCTGATATTGACGCTATTGCCTTTCTTTGTATCTCTGTGTCTACTCATTTAAATTCACTTTTTATCATTTTCTTTTATATTTTATAATCATATAGCTAGATTATATTTCATAATGCAGTATTACAATCTCTTATTTAATAAGAGAATTTAACTCCTTCGTATTTAGCGTAATGGCTGCAATAGCTAATTTCATTCTCGTCATCTTTCTTTATGCTTATTACTTATCTTATATCATAACTTATTTTTAAATTTTTCTTATTTTGCTGTCTGTTCAAGTCACTGTTCATTCTTTTCTCCCCTCTGATTACTTTGTTAGTTCTACTCTTTTTCTTTAGTGATTTGCTTACTCTTTCCCTCTTTCACAGTCAGATGGATATGATTTTTTTATCTGATAGCTAGAGCTCACCTATTTTTCCCACAAAAACACACAGTTTCTTCTATAAGATGTTTCATTTCCCTCTTCCCTCTTCTCCTTCCCTTCCCTGCTGCCACCCCATGCTGTGCAACTTTGGGGTGCTTTTGCCTTCCTGCTGTCCTTCCCCAGCAATCCTTAAGTTCCCATGAAATGGTGTGTTACTTAATAGAATTTCTTTTAAAAGTATATCTTTGTTGTTTCAAGAGTTGTTAGTTGCCCTATATAGTCTACACACCCTGTTAATTGTCATTAATTTTGTGTGTATGTACGCCAGCTATTCATTTTCTTTTGCCATCTTCTTTCCTTTGTTCTGGTTCATTTGTTTAGTTAGAGACTTTTTGTGATTCTTTTTCTCACCATCATGTGGATAATATTCTCTCTGAATCTGGGTATATCATCAAGTAGCTCTCCTTCCACCTGACTGTAAAGGACTTCCTGGCTGGGTAAGTGATTTTCAGGTTAGTCTATTTCTCTTTCAGCTCATTCTCTAAAAATATTTAGTTGGGAAATCATGGTGTCCCCCCCCCCCAAAAGTGTGTGTGTGTGTGTGTGTGTGTGTGTATTTGAGTACTCTACTTGAATCTCTTTAAATTCTTATGCAGTTGAGGTATTCCTTTTAATTAGAGTATTCTGTCTCCTGCAGAAGTTCCATTTTACAGAGTGTGGTTCTCATTTTTCTTCCTGATCTTTCTCTCTCAGGCAGCAGGGCCCCTTTGTATAGGCCGTCTGCCTTGGTTGTTTTAGCGAAGCCCAAGACCAGGTGTTAGAAAACCCTCTGTGGTGTCAGTCCTTCCTTATAGGTAGAGCGGTCCGTATCGCCATGAGCCTGCACTGGCAGAGAGGCAGTCAATTCCCTGTTCCTCAGCTGTCTCATCTCCTTGTACTTTCCTGGACTGCAAGCATGGAAAAGACTGTGGGCTGTGGCCCCCTCCCCCATCTCTGACTTTCAGAATTTTCTCTGCATTCCTTAGTTTCCAGTCCTCAGTGATGGCTCTTCTGCTAGTTTCCAGTTTATTACTGAGTCCACTGGAGAAAATTCCTCAAGCCAGTTCTTTGCCACAACCTAAGGCTGCACTTATGTTTGGTTGGCCGTACACGCTAGTAGCAGCTGTTTTGCTCACGAGAAGCAAGTAGCTTAGGGTTGGAGTTACCAGGATAGTGCTCTCTGCAGGTCACCATATACCCAGAATCTCTTCTTCCTCACAATTCTGCATTTCCCATTTCAGGTTTATTTTATAAGGGACTCATTTCATAAAGAATGATTCTGTTATGTCTTGGGCACTAGTGCATTTCTTTTCCTTGACATTTGCTCTATCAGCTGAGTGTGATAGAGACAACTACAGTAATCTAAACCTTGGGGATTAGGTTCTCCTTATAATAAGAAGTTGGCATGTAGGCATCTACTGCTATCAGTTCAGTGGCTTAAGATTTTGGGGTGGTTGTCTTTGCATTCTCTTGGCCTCCAGATGGCTGCTTTAGCTCCAGCTATCATGCTTTTATTCCGGGTGGGAAGAAAGAGGTAGTAACCAAGGCCCTAGGGTATACTTGCCAGCTGACTTAGGCCTCCTGTTAAGAGACTTTGTGGTAGGTTCATATAATGATTTCTGCTTGCATGTTGTTAGCTCTCTTCCCTATTTAAGTGGGAAGCTGGTAAATGTAGTTCTTCTACCTACATACATTAGTGCCCTCAACAAGTTCAGCATTCTAGTACTAAGGAGTATGGATATAGCGAGCCGATTTGTCTCTGCCCCTACAGTCATAGTAGGGAAGAAAGATTGGATATTTTTCATACTGAACTTCTTAGAAACGCACTTTGTTGAAGGCCTAATTGTACTGGAGAGCAGCACATGCATAGTAGTTTAACATTGAAATATAATTATGTTCTAAGTGGGACCCTAGACTCCTTCTGTGAAAAATTATCATTATTTCACATATGAATAATTCAACTGCAGACTGATTCACTTTAATATAATTTATTTCATTTATATGTATATATTTTTTTATTTGCTCAGCCAGCTCAAAGTAAATTACAGATATTATGACAATTTTTTCCCTCAATATTTCTGTATGAGGACATTCTCCTAAATAGCCATAATATCATTTTCACATCCAACAAAAGTAACAGTAATTTCCTAACGTCTTCTAATTCCAGCCCATATTCAAATTACTCCAATTGCCTCCAAAATGTTTTTATAGCTGTTTGGCTTTTGAACCAGGGTCAGATCAGGGACCACCTATTACATTTGGTTATGTCTGTCAAATCTCTTAACTGTCTTCCTTTTTCTGTTCCTCTTTTTAATAACAGTGACTTTCTGAGATCAGGCTAATTGTAGAGTATCTCACAATCTGGCTTTATCTGATTGTTTTCCCAGGGCTTTATTTAATGTGTTTTTCTATCTTCTGTATTTCTTCAAATCTGGAAGTTAGGTATAGATTATTTTACTATTTTTCTTAATGCAATGACATTGTATATTAAACACTTCTCCCTACCCTCAGGATACTTTTTACATTGCAATAAATAGTGCAGTTTTAGCAGTAGGCATCACAGGAAGCATCCACCTCCCTCTCCTATGTGTTTTATCGGTGTGCTCTCTTCCTAGGTAGCATGGATCTCCCCAGGTGCTGGGTGAGAGACAGGACAAGGGGGAAGAGGTCCGCACATGTTCGCTTGCCCTTTCACCTCTGGAGGTGCCTGGAGAGTTCAGCAAACACCCCTCTCACGTGCCTATGACCGACACTGGGGAATGAAGGGCTAGAATGGTTTACCTCAGACTGCATTATAGCAGGGGGTATATAATGTCTGGTTTTCCCACTGTTACTAATGCCAACACTGGGGTAACATAATTTTTCTATTTAAAGGGACCTTATGCTTAAACCAGTAATCTGTGAGCTGATACTGTATGAATATCTATTTCACTATCAACCTTTTACCTAATGGTCTTAGCATCCACTGATGACCCTTGCCTGAATCAGTTACATTTTTAGGGATTTCAAAATGGTGATTTCATTCAAATAAATAGTGCTTCTTTATTTATAAATTAGCATTCCTCTGTAAAGAAGAGCCTTCCCTCTATTTGCTTTTGTCTGGTTCTCATGAACTAGGGTATTATTGAAAAGGTAGGGTAAAATATTAGTTCCTTCCCTCTAATTTTTTTTTAAAGATTTTATTTATTTACTTGAGAGAGAGAACATGGGAGTGTGAAGGGGCTGAGGGAGAAGGAGAAGCAGGCTCCCCACTGAGCTGGGAACCCAACACGGGACTCCATCCCAGGGCCCTGGGATTATGCCCAGAGCCAAAGGCAGATGCTCAACCCACAGAGCCACCCATGTACCCCTTTCCCTCTATTAATTTTAACAAATTGTTACCCTCCAATGATGGCAAATGAGGTTTAATTTTTTTTCTCTTTCTCGATCATTAAGAATTTGTTTATGTGTTAATGTGTTTCAATCAGTTACTGTTTTGTTCTCGTTGATTCTCAAATTGCTTTAATTTGGCCCGTGGAAGCTCTTTCTAATAGAATTTAAGAGCCAGAAGGAATCTTAGAAATCAAGTACTCCAAATCCCTAAGTTTTATAGGTGAGGAAACTAAAGCACAGAAGTTGGTGACATCCTAATGTGTCACAGCTAATCAATGGTGGAGCAGGGATTAGGATCCAGATCTCTCGAAGCCTCAGCTAGTGCTTTTCCCACTGTTCTAAGAGAGATATCTGCGTAAATCTTGCTTTCAACTTCTTACTAATATTAAGCAAAATGAGAGAAAATGGCCCATGTTTGTAATCATACATTTTTTTGTTTATTAAAATTTATTGTCTAGTCCGGTGGGTGTCATATTTAATAGACTCATTATTTGCTTTGTTTAGAAACAGCAAAGAAGCACCACTGTAGGCTGGGTATTGGGCCAGTCTGAGAGGGGAGTTTGCCTTGAACAGGTTGCTGTCTACAGGTTGAATTTGTCTTGCAGTCACACTTTGACCTGCAGAGTTTTGAAAATTAGGAATTCATTGCCAACATAGAAAAGTAGTGATCTCGTGTACACATTTGAGTTGTCAGCTTCTCTAAAATACTTGCCGATATCTAGCAACGTTAGGTTCCCATTGTGATATAGCAACATTCAGTTGCAGTAGAAGAGCTTAAGTGGGCCTGCCCTTCCAGCTTGCCTCCCAGTCCCTTCCTAATGTGTCCTTTACATGTTCGTTGTTGGATGACAAATGTGTTGCTTTCCTGCCTGACCTTGTAAGCATTTGAGATAGTGACCCCTTGATGTGAAGAATTCTAGGAAAATTCTTGCAATGAAGGTAACATCAATAATGTAGGCACACACGAACTGCAAGAAAATAGTACAACTGACAGTTTTCCTGCTGCTAATAGGAGATCTTCAGCAGCTTAATCACAAAGAGTAAAACCAATATGTCAGCCAAAAAATTTTGAAATTTTCAAGAAGATTGTTTGAAATAGTGGTTTTCTTCCTGTCATTAGTTGTAAACTTCACCTTAGTGTTAATTATGCTAATGCATATCTATATATAATTTTTATTATAATGAATCATATGAAAAATTTTCATTTTGTAGGTTGAAAATGGTCAAATATTGGTAATTTCACATGGTTCAACTAAAAAACAGTAATTACATATACTGGGCTGTGTACCCCAAATCTTCCTTTCGCAAGTATGGTACCCAAGCAGGTTTGAAGCTCACTGAGGTAGAAGAGGCTTACTCTTAAGTTAGAATTCCCATGGGAAATGGTTAGTGAATAAAGCAGAATTTGCAACAAAATTACAATTAGAAGAAAGTCTATTTGTGTAGTAGAAACAAGGACGAACAAGGAATTAGAGAAAGGGTGGATAGCGGGTGGTAGGATCCTTAGGGGAGAGCTTCAGAATGAGAGTGGGTCCAGTGAGTACAAAATCTTCATCTAAAGTCACATATAAATTGTTTTCATTATCGCACTGTTTCATACCATAAGCGCTAAGGATAATTAAGAGTTGGCTATTTACATTTTTATAACCTTGCAGCTACAGAAACTCAAGTTTAGTTGATCAGATCATGCTAGTATGCTCACTGGCATACTTATAAATTTGCCTTCTCTTTGTATGTTTTTATGTCAATGTTTTTCAAACTGGATGGCAAGCCATTAATGAGTTGTGAAATTGACTTACTGGGTCAGAGTTAGTATTTTTAAAAAAGTGAATTGAAAGTGTATAAAATGTATGAGTGTGTTGTACAGAGTAAGGGTAGTATTGTTTCAAGAAATTTATATTTTAGTTTTAAATGTGTGTTTCTATGTGTACATGTGAATATGCCAAGGTGAGATGCAAAATGTATTTTTTACTGTGGGTTGAAGAAAAAAGTTGAAAGCCATATTATTCTAGTTTGGTATTTTGAGTTTATGATAGAGTGCTTGTTCACTATTAATAGTGAGGCTTTAAAATCAGAGTCCTGATTCTTATTTTGAATTTTCAAATCTGTAATTCTTTAATAATCTTGCTAGACATGCAACCAAATAGTCTTTTAACTGATTCCAGTGCATTTATTTGGGTTTCCATCCCTCTTCTTCCGTCCTTTGAACACTGCCGAATTGATTGATTCATTTCTCCCCCCCTCCCAATTTGTACTGCAGAGAGGAACTGACTGGCATGGGTAGATCAGTAGCCTTGGAAAGTGTGTACTTAGATTATTACCTTCTGCAATGATTGATAAACACTAAATATGTGGCTAAGTGGAGTGAAAAGGTGAACTACATGCATTAATACCAAATCCTCAAATTTATTACCAAAACACACCTTATTTTTTGGTCTGTCTTCCAGATTGGGCTTTAGCAACAGTCCGTCAGTTTTTTCATTCAGTTCAACAGTTCATGTATTGAGTGACTACTGTGAGCAAGGCATGGCCCACATAGTTGCTAAAGGTTATAGTCAATGGAAAGTGAGAAGAAAGGGGTGAGCTGCCTGGGCACTGGGTCATACAGTTGTTGTGAGGGTTTTGAGTGGTGGCATAGTGAAGCAGACAGTGCCTGAGCAGAATAAACCACAAGTTCCTAAGCTCTGCTCGGATCTTTGCTAGGTGGTTGACCTTAAGCAAGCAAGTTATTTAAACTGTTTGATTCTCTGTGTCCTTCAGTGTTAAATGGGGAAATTCTCACATAGGGTTATTTGGAGTGTGACACATATTAATTCCCCTCCCCTCTTCTTTCATTTCTTTTTTTTTAAGATTTTATTTATTTATTTGTTTGTTTATTTGGAGAGAGAGCGAGAGCGTGTGCGCGTGTGTGTGCGTGCCTGCACCAGCAGGTGTGTGTGCACGGGGGGCTGATGGAAGAGGGGTGGGGGGGAGGAGCAGAGAGGGGAGGGAGAGGGTCAAAGGGGGGGGGGAAAAAATCTCAAGCTGACTCCACCTGAGTGCAGAGCCTGACACAGGGCTCTGTCTCAGGACCCTGAGATCATGACGTGAGCCTACATGGAGAATCGGATGCTTAACCGACTGAGCCACCCGGGCGCCCCACTTCTTGAATTTCTTATACAGCTTTTCTTAACTGCCATTAAATACTGGTAAGGTCCCATGTTGAGGTGAAAAATGATTACTTTTTAAAGGAAAGCATTTTAGGGGCCATTGTAGCTGCCTGAGAAGTGATGCCCAGTGCCTAGTTTTGGCATGAAGTGGCTAGTGAGGCAGGGAAGGATGGAAGAAGCAGAGCTGGCTTCCAGCCTATGAAATTTGCTTGCTAAACTGAATCAATAACTCTATGTTACTATAAATAGCAGTCTTCCTGTTTCTTTGGTGTGCTTGTGCCTGGGTTATTTAGGATTATAATCTTGATTTGAGGACTCTCTGTAGGTATTTTTTTGTCCCTAAATTATCTTTAAAGAATAGGTCTTCTGGGTGCTGCCATTTTTTGCAGCTTTTCAGGACCTCTTCTCTTTATTTGTAAAATGAAGGGCTGGGTTAGTTAGCTGCAATTCCTTTAAGCTTTAACATGTTACTATTTCCAGGAGTTGGGTTTTCTGTTGTTCATTAAGTAATTTATATCCCTCAAAACATTGCTTTTGTTGGTGGCTGTTTTTCCCTCCAACAGTGTTTATCAGAGTTCCCCTGGAGGTTTTGTTGGAGTTTTCTTCCTCTTAGGAAGGGAAGGGTTCCGCTGAAGACTAGGCACAGGCGGGTTTGGAGGACTCTCACAAAGGCACGCATGGCTCTGTGTCCTCTCTGCATACCTTTTACAGATGCTCTGGCTGGACAAACCCAACCTAGCTCCCTGGCTCTCCAGTCTCTGCTTTGGTTGCCTTAGTTGAGAAAACAATGTCCCCTACCCTGGAACCGCCTCACAAGTAACTGCAGGGGGCAGCCACAGGTGCTTCTCACCTGGGAACTTGTCAAAACACAGCTCCCCACTCCCCAGTCCCAGCGATTCTGATTTTAATAAGCCCAGGATTCTGAATTTGAAACAAGTGTCCTTGTTGATTCTCATGCCAGGTTGGCTCTAAAGCCTGCACTTTGAGAACCTCTGGTTTACAGTATGCTACCTTGGCTGTTGGAAAGATTGGCAGGGGAATTTAAACTTTTATGAACAGTCTTCCTCTGAGAATGGCAAGCCTACTTCTTTCTTGTTCATAATTGGGATGAATTTATGATTTTTATGGAAACCAGGTGATTTTCTGCCTGGTGGGCTTGTCTCTCAAGTCAGGCAAAACTCAGTGCTTGTCATTTTAAGACCACTTGCCAGAGGCCTTGTCAGAATTTGAATGTTACGCAATTTAACCCTTTTATGTTGGCTCCTGTATGGTGGATTCAGTCTCTTAAACTAAAAACAGATTAAGTTGGATTTTAAATATGTAAATATTTTGTGTTGTGTAAATTAGTTAATACTTTAAATGTGTCTCACTCGTAGGGCATGAAGGTTTGGAGAAAAAAAATTTCCGGGAAAGAAATAAGTTTATTTTAGTAACTTGATTATTGAACTAACGCCTTTTCAATGTAATCATCACTACTCAGGGTGAAAAGTTTGGACCCTTCGCTGGAGAGAAGAGAATGCCTGAAGACTTGGATGAAAATATGGATTACAGGTTGATGTGGGAGGTGAGGATGTCATTGTTATTTTAAATATTTAATGTTTTTCTTTATACTATTTTGTGCATTTACAAGGCTAAGTTAGTATGTATTGATTCCAGTTGACTATTTAAACACTGGAATGTTTCAGTTTTAAGGGACCTGAGTAGCTTGAAAGTTTAGCATTAAAAAATATACTGTTGAAGTATCTTACTAGACAATTCTTCTAGAACTCAGAAGTTTATAGTTCATCATTGAAAAAGGAGTTTTCCATGCATAAGGATGTTTGGATTTTAAAACAAGCGTGTTCTTGTACTGGATTAAGAATTCAATTTCTGTAAATGAAATTATACTTTTCCTTTAACTTTTATTTCCCAGTTGTAGTTCTGATTTCTTAGAAACAGTTCTGAGCTCCTTGTTGGAATGAAAAATACCACTTTAAAATGTACCTCACCTATGTTTCAAGAACTGTGACTTTGTAGACAGTCTTTTGCAATCTGAAATTTCCCTAATGCAGTGATCTGTATATGCAAATGTACATCTGTATGAGAATTTCCATCCTAGTTTATGCCAAGTATATTTGTTGCTGAGGGAGAGAAATAGAGAAGTAAAGGTATAGAGATTGTTGAAGCAAAGACTTGGAAAAAACTCAGTTCCAAGAATTGTATTTGGTGGGTTCCATGAGTAGGGTGGGAGCTGAGCTCTGTGTAGGTGGGGCTGAGAGAGGTAGGATCAGTAAATCAGGAAGTGGTAGAATAAAGGGGTACAGAGTTACACATAAAAAGTCTCTGAATGTGTATTTATCAGTTCGAGTCTGCAGAGCAACAGAACCAATAGGATGGAGATATATATATTTTTTCCAAAGAATTGGCTACATGATTGTTGGGGTGGCAAGTTGGAATCTGTAGGGCAGGCTTACAGGCTGGAAACTCAGATAGGAGTTGACATTGCAGTCTTGAGGCAGAACATCTCTGGCAGGCCTCAGTTGGCAGTTAAGGCTTTTGACTGAGGATGAGGGCCGGCCATATGCAGTATTGGCCTTAATCTCCTTTACGTACAGTCAGCTGACTGTAGGTGTTAACCATATCTGCAGAATACCTTCACAGTGACACTTAGGGTAATATTTGATAAATACCTGGTTACTATAGCTTAGCCAGCTTGACATAGACAGCCATCATAGTGTATTATCTGCAAACAAAATAGATTTTTAATCATCATCCATATTGCTGAAACTGCTGGTGGTAGGGAACAGTGTTTGAGGAAGGATTCTTGAAAGGTTTCTACAGTGTGGGTGATGGAAAATGGAAATTCATAATATAGTCCTCACTGGAAGTTGAAAATGTTATTGATTTGCCTAATTTAACGTGCTGTTTTAGTTGTTTATTTTATGAATGTAAACATATTTTCAGTGGCTTTCACTATTTTTCTATAAGGTCTTAATTTTCTCAGCAGTTATTTATTTATTTATTTTTTACCATGAAGGTTTTCAGAAATCAAACATCTATGTGACAAATAAAAAGATAACCTAAATAAGTCATAAATACACAAATACCAATTATTTAAGAGGTTGTTAATGGCTTTTGATATTTGTTCTGAAAATTTTAATGTGGTGGGTTAATGTTTTGCACAGCTGGTTATGAGGCATTGTGAAACAGATAATGATTGTAAGTCTTATTAAAGAAAGATTTGCCTGTAGGAAACGTAAGCAGGCTGTTTCTGAATTGTTCTGTAGCTGACAGTGCAGCAGCGGATCATCTAGTTTTATATGACCTATTCCCATGGGCCTTTAATGTCTTTACATTAGTACTTGTTTTCACACACCCCTACCCCCTGTCCTCTCACTCCACGGCCCAAAGAACTATTGATTTTATGTGTTGTACGTTCAGGTAATGTTACATCCACTTAGCGATTGCTATTCTCTATTTTATTTTACTTCTTATTTACTATCCGGGTTTTGAATAAGTAATAGTCTTATTACTTAAAAAAATACTTTTTATGCAACTCAGAAGAGTATTGATGAAGGGTCTCCCCTTTTTTTTTTTTGTTTTTTTTTTAAAGATTTTATTTATTTATTTGAGAGAGAGAATGAGAGAGAGAGAGAGAGCATGAGAGGGGGAAGGTCAGAGGGAGAAGCAGACTCCCTGCCGAGCAGAGAGCCCGATGTGGGACTCGATCCCGGGACTCCAGGATCATGACCTGAGCCGAAGGCAGTCGCTTAACCAACTGAGCCACCCAGGCGCCCGAAGAGTCTCCCCTTGATGAGCCTGCTCTTTTCACTTAAGACCTTTGATCCTTTTAACCCCTTAGTTCACATGTCCTTCTACCCCTTCCTCTAGTTCTTCTTCCTCATAGTAGTCTGGTTTTCAGTTCAGATTGTCAGCCAGTCTTTTCTCTGCTGTGCTGTCTGGGAGAGCAGTGCAGGACAGGGGAACACCTCTCTCAGTGGTTTGCCTTTGCGGGGGGAACGTTTAAAAAACAATCAACACCTTTTGAATTCCAAAAGTTTGCTGCCTGCTAGCTTTAATACTGTTACTTATTAAGTTAACTCAATGAGCTGCTTCCCAGCCTTGAGTTATACTAGTGAAGTCGCTTTTGTTATTTTGCTTTGGAGGTTCCAGACTCAGAAGGAGCAGAGAGAAAGGAGAAAGACTCCTTCTGCAGTCTTCCCCTCATGGAGCCCTTTGAGTCCTCTCCGAGGGAGATAGTGAGCTGCCCCTCTCCGGTGGGTACTTTGGGACTGGTTATTTAAGACATTTCTAATTTGACCCATAGCTACAAATTTAACCCCCTGCAGTTCTCAGATAGGTTGTCCTTTTCAAGCCAATAGTTAACTTAGTCTTTGTGTGATTATGGAACATGAACCAGATCCTTAGGACGGTCTGGAAAATGGTGTCATGTGAGAGAACATGTGGCATAGCTCTTCCTCAGTCTCTATTTGCACTTTGCTTATGGCCATTAGTTCTGGTGGACAGGGCCAGGAACCCCTAGGTGGCCATTTCATGCCAAAGAACTTGGAGGCACCAGTTAGGAATGAGCCTACTGGTGTGTGTGAGGCCCTGTGAGTTTGGGACAGGATATAAAGGGATCTAATGGAATCAATTGATACTGTCTGCTGTGACCTTCTCCTCTCCCTCCAGAGGTACAGGTTGGAAATTTATTGATGCTCACTGCTTCATAGAATTCACCAGCACCTCAGCCTTTTTCTGTGTGGGCCACCAGAATTTGAGATTCAGGTCTGAAGAGACTAGTCTCATCTGTCCTTCAGGCTTGTTGGTATCCTCAGATTTTTGCTTTTCTTTTGGAATTAAGCTCATTGGTAGAAGAGTCCTTTATTTCTTGGGCCTGAGGCCAATCATAAAGCTTGAGGTTGGAACCAGTGCCTGATTGTAAATACTTCCCATGGATAATTTAGTGGCATGAGCCCAGTTGTCTGTATTGTATTCTTTTCTGTAGAACAGTCTTTTTGTCTACTTTTTTCCAGGTCGTTTGGAGCTTGAGGTATATTTCCTTCCAGTCTTTACCTGCTCAAACTTGCTCTAAAACCCAAATCCATTCATGTACTGTGGCTAAAACTCTCAATCGTCCTTTGTTTTTAAATCTCCCTGAGCTTCTTTTTCTATAATACTTTCTTCAGTATTTCAAGGCACAGTTCAAATTCCTCCTGTCTAGGCTCTGGGTCTTTATGCTTCCTGCACATACATACCTTTAAGTTTTGGCACCTATAGAATACAACATAGATTGTACTTTTTCCTCGCCCAGCCTATTATGCAGGTATTCCAAAGTGGCTGCTGGTGTCTGCTTGAATCCTCCAAACAGCTCTACTCTGTTTGCAGTGGGTCTTCCCTTCCTTTTCCAAGACATCCTTTTGCATCACCTGTAAGAAGTTTTTGTCTAGAAACTGGTCTGGTAAGTTGTCAAAACTTGGTATCATCCTGACATTTCCAGTGGAGTCATTCATTCCTAAACTTTGCATCTATTGTGAGATCACAAAGGTCTCAATCCCATCCGTCTCTCTCTCCCGCTCATGCTGGGTCCATGTTCCTTTCCATCTTTTAATAGTTCAGCAGGTGTAGTTGGGTATTTGGTGGTGTGATCTGATGCAGATTGAGCAGAATACCATGCTACAATTTAGTAATACTGGATGGGCCTCTGTGGACAAAATGTTCTTGCTGTCAGCTAGTTAAGAACTCACATGCAGAATCCCAAAGAACCAGGTAAAGCCTGGAGAGTCAAGTGAAATATCTAAATTCTGAGTGATGTTTTTACAGGAAAAATAAAATCTCTCTTACTTAGATACACGTTGATTTCTTGCTATTAAACCTTAGAAAAAAAGTATCTATAACTGGGTAGAAAAGTAATTTCTGTACATTAAGAAGAAAACAACACAAGACTTAAACTTTGCTTTTTAAAAAACCCATGCTGTTACTCTTAAGGAGCTTGTGGTCTTGCAAGGATTCCAGAACTAACACGTTGTAGGGTGCATAAAGTATGATGAGAGAAATCAACTTTACCTGTATGATTGTAACTTAATGGCATTTAAAAAATCTTACATTTGTTTACTTTTTAAAATCTATTGCCTTGAGGATTGATGAGCAAAAACTACATTTTTTTTTACATCTGAGGCTAGTGGAATTACCAGGGCTGTCAGTCATTACATTCCGCTAGGTACCTGTATATTAAAAAATGCAAAATATCAAATAATCATAGTTTTATTTATTTTTGTCAGCAGAAAAGATTCTGTACCTCTTTGTAAATAACATGCTTTCAAAAATACAGCTAGAGAAATATGATTATGAGATTTGTAGGTGTTTGTAAGAATTGTTAATCTCCTACAGTTATAGTAAATTATTATTTCAAAATAAATATGCATAGCAGGTGAACTGGGGCCCCTTCTGTGTTGGTCTTTAAATATGGTTTGTTTTGGGGAACTTCTTTCCTAGCCCCCAGGACTTACACATTGGTGATGTTTCCTAATTAATAACCCTTCTATCTCTCTTTGGTTCTAACCAAGGAAGAATGGGTAGGAGCCAGTTGAAGATTAAAATATCTACCTCATTAATAAGCATACAGTAACCTCTAAGTTCATGGCTCCAGAAGAGCTGGATTGGAGAATATGACTGGGGCCCACAGTCAGAGTGGGGACTTTATACTCTGCTTCTTAAATCTTGGAACATGTTGATGATGAAGAGGTTGAGGATAAAGGGGGGAGATGAAAATGGTGATGATGTAGAAGAAGGAGAAAGGCTAAATAGGAAGACAGGAAGATATATATGGGTTAACAGAATAGTAATAGATTCCAACCTTCCTTTTATTTCTTAAAATTTTATGTTTTCTGGGAGCAAGTTACCATCTCCTATTTTTTCCTTTTGTGTTCAGTTGCTTTGTTTTAATGAGATTTCTTTATGTTTTTCTTCTCTTTATGATATGACTCTCTACTTATTTTATGGGAGACTATTTTGAGCAAAATATAATGGGAAAAAATGTCTATCCATTTCTGATCCAAGTTACTTGTTATCCAGTTTTGTCTCAAAAATCTGAATGTCCTGGTGTGGAAATATCGTATCACCAAGCACTGTGAGAAAGAAGAAAATTTTCTCCCTTTGCTCTGCTGGAATCTAGAGAGTGTTCATCCTCATGCTTAAAATCCTTGACTTCTACTTCTTTCTCCAAAGGGCTAGGAGAGTACACTATGTCTCTATATAAATATGGACATTTAGCATTATCATCTTATACAAGCACTTTGCTAAATAAAAAATCTAATGAAATGGGATTATATTAAACAGGGAAAGGATGAGTTTGAGATGTTTGGGTATTTTAGTGTTAAAAAGAGAGGAGAGAGAATGGGCAGATGCAAATTTGAAAAAATAATGGCATCGAGTGGGTATTTAGACATGACTTGTCCTTGGGCATGCCTAATTAAAGTTTAACATGATACCTTTAAAATAAAATTTTCTTCTAATGGTGACTTGAGTTCTGCCACTTGATGAGGAGTCATCCAAATTGTGTAAGATTTTTTTAGAATTGACACTTTCTGTTGTAATTTTGTTCCTGTTTATTTTTAAATTGTGTTTTTCTTTCCTGGAGAAAGAAAGAAAATAGCTCTAAATCTTAAAAGTATGTATAAGTTTCTTTGTTACAGTGAAACTGAATGTTTATATAAAGGATTTGATGCTTTTTCCTTAGAACAGATAAGTTTAAGACCTTCCAAATTTGATTTGCTTAATAAGTACTTCTGCTTTCCAAATTTGATTTGCTTAATAAGTAGTTTTGTCAAAAAAATTAAAGGCAAATAAAGATGTATTCAGATAAGCAAAACCCAACAGACCTATACCAAAGAAATGCTAGAGTAAAGGTAGCTCTTCTGGGAGAAAGAAAATGAGTTCTTGGAAACATGGAAATGCAGAATAGAGTGAATAGCAACAGAAGGAAAATATATGGATGGATAAATATAAATGTTGGTAGTACTAAACAATTATAGTAATGTTTTATGGGTTTAAAAATATGAATAATTTATATAATGATAAGAATAATTGGACAGGCAGGAGGGAAACAAAGGGAATTTAAGAGTTCCAAAGTTTTAGCATCATCAAGGAGATTTAACTAAATTTTCTAAAATAATAGTAAAAGATTGTTTAACTAACAAGTTAATTAAAGGAAAAAATTGGATAATAAAAGAATTTTCTTAATGCAAAATCAGGCAAGAAGTGAGAAAAAGGAAACAACTGGGTCATATAGAAAGTAAATACTAATATGGTAGCTATCAATCCAACTAGATCAATAATTATATTAAATTTAAACGGGCTAAATATTTCAATTAAAAGACTATTATTAATGGATTGAATGCAAAAACCAACCTGATGTTCCTTAACAGACAATTTTAAAATATGAAGACAGAGAATGCCTGGAAATAAACGCGTGAATAAAGATATATCAGATGTAACTTCACCAGTGTTTGACAAGTAGACTTTAAGGAAGTGAACATTACTAGAAATGAAGAGGGTCAGTACACTAGAAGATATATATATATTTCAAATGTGAAAGCAAAAACTGAAAGAACTAGCAATAGACATAGACAAACACAATCCTAATGGAAGACTTAAACACATCCTACTCAACTGCTCAGAGAATAAGCCGGAAGATAAAACTGGAAAGGAAAGAGAAATAATCTGATCAATGTAATTATTAGACATGCCCTAACTGAGATATGTAGAGTACTACCCAGTGATGGTTGATCAAATGCATATGGAATGTTTACCACAATTAACCATACGCATAAAGCATAAGTCAATAGATTTCAAAAGATGCAATCCCATTAAAAATCCTAGCAAGTTTTGTTTGGTTGGTTGTTTTGGTGGAAACTGATTGTAAAATTGATGTGAAAATCCAAAGGGATATGAATTAACTAAAGCAGCCTTGAAGTGAAAGATCAAAACTGGAGAACTTACACTATCAGATATCAAGACTTAATATAAAGGCATTCTAATTTAATACTGTAATATTGGCACAAGGATAAGACAAATAGACACTGTTTTTGACAAAGATGTCATCAATACGGTGGGGAAAGGATGGAATTTTCAATAACAGCGAGGGGTCAAAATGATATCCTTATGGAAAAAGAGTATTTAGGCCCCTAATTCACATTGTGTATGCAAAATCAATTTAATATGATTATAAATGTAAACATGTCACGGGAAAACAATCAACCTTTGGAAGAAAATGTAGGAGAATGCCCTTATGATCTTAGGGTAGGTGGAGGTTTCTTAAATTAACAATAAACACTGTAAAGGGAAAAATGATACATTGGATAACAGTAAAATTAAGAACTGTTCATCAGAACATACAATAAAGAGAATGAGAAAACACATCACAAAGGGGGAGACATTTGTAATGCATATGTCTGAAAAAAGATTTGTATCCTGACTATATTAAGAACTACAATTTGATAAAAAAAAATTAAAAGAAAAACAGGCAAACACTTGAACAGACACTTCACACAATAAGATATCCATATGGCCAATAAACATGAAGTGATGGTCAGCTTCGTTAGTGATCTGGGAAATGCAATCCAAAAGCATGATGAGATGCCATGATATATTCACCAGAATGCCTAAAATTAAAAAGATAGATAATGTCAAATATTTGCAAGGATTATCTGAAACTCGTTTACACTGATGCTGGGTTTTTTAAATCAATACAGTCACTTTGGAAAACTATTTAGTGGTATGTACTAGAGCTGAATATGATACAATGTAGCCATTCCATTAGGCGTATTCCCAGTAGAAATATGTTCATATATTTACTAGAAGCCGTGTACAAGTATTTTCCTAGCAGCATGATGAGAAGTTGTCCCAAACTGGAAATAACCCAAATGTCCACCTATAAGTAAATGGCCAAATGCAGTGTAGTATATTATCAAGCTTTGTGTTATAACTGTGCTTTACAACATGGGTGAATCTCAAAAACATAACATGAGTGAAAGAAGCTGGGGACAAAGAGTCTGCAGGATTTTGTTTATATAAATTTCAAAAACAGGTAAGGCTAATTTATGAAATTATAAATCAAGATTGCTGTTATCTCATTGTGAGGATAGTGACTTGGGAGCGGGGACCTGGAAAGTCTTCTGGGTGCTGTTTCTTGATCTGTCTGCTAGTTATATTGGTGTGTTTACTTTGGGAGATTCATAGATCTATACACTTAACGTTTCTGCATTTTTTTTGGTAATTATGTTACATTTCAACAAAAAGTTTACTTTAAAAAATAGAATAGAACAGTGAACTAAAATGCCCAGCTCATGAATTTCTACTTTCTCTCTTGACCAGAGCTGTTAGGTTGTGCTGAGACCTAAACATTGAGAGCACAGCCATATGAATACCTGGATCAAGAGCCCAGGGAGGAGCAGAGATGTCAATAAATTTGGGCTGTTCCAAGACCAGAAACAAAGCCAGTGTGGCTAGTGGTTAGTGCATGAGGGGCACTGGGTTAGAGGTTAGAGAGGTAGTTATAGGTCAGATCACAAGGTTTATTCCAGCAGCTAAAGGGTTGGATCAAGAGAATGATACCCTCTTCATGCCCTGAGAAGAACACTGTGTCTTCTGGGTGGAGAACAGGCTCCTGGAGGGAGGTGAGAGTGGAGCAGGTACACTGGGTCTGCTACTATAGTCCAGGAGTGATTTGCTGGAGGCATGGACTTGGGCCTTAGCAGTGGAGTTGGTGAGAGGTGGTGGGCTTCCAGGTGTATGTTGTTGGAGGTAACTAACAACGATAAGGCTCGCTGATTGATTGTGTGTTGAAAGGGAGGAATTCAGAATGACTTTTAAGTTGTATCCTGAACCATGTGGGTGGAAGGTGGCGATGGGTGTGAGATAAGGCATGGGGCGAGTGAGAGTGGAGGCGGTGGGGGATGGGTGGATTACTGCACTGTAAACTTTGGAAGACCCAGCATTGTCCTATTGATCTGTACCCCTTAGGTCTTAGCACAGATCTAGGTCATAAATATAATTGAATAAAAGTTAAAGTCATTTAATAGTATTGAATAAATCATTCATATTCCATAAGTATTTTTTATTGAGGTATAATTGATATATAACTTTATACTAGATTGAGGTGTATAACATAATGATTTGATATTTGTATAGACTGCAAAATGTTTACCACAGTAAGTCTAGTTAACATCGATATTCAGTAAATATATTGAATAAATGTACACACTATTTTTACCATTGGCATTCTTAGAAAATATGTAATTTAAAGGTTAAAAAAGAAACTTCTTGATTCCCCTGGTATTTTACTGTGTTGGGTTTGCCTACTTTGTAGACATCTTTTATTTATTGCTGTTGCGAAATGGTGATTTGACTAAAATATGGTTTTTAAGGGAGCTGATTGGTTGGACATGAAACTGGACATTCTGTTTAGATTTTTTTTCGTTCTTTGCAGTTATTTTGTGAATACAGCTGTTCTGATGTTTGGGAACTTGATTCAGCCCCAGCTTTCCAATGTGTTTCAGTTTTTGGGAAAAATGTTTTCAATCTTAAAATCTTTTATTTTTCTTTAATGTTTATGGAAGTCCTTTTAGGTGTTTGGAACAAAGAAATCTCTTTACCAAATGTTTTTCTTTTGCAGACGATAACATTTTGTTTTAGGTTCCAAATGGAACCACTTAGTGTAGACATTAGTGGGAGGATACCACTAGGAAGCCTTGTAGAATGCTGGGAATCCTAAAACAAATGCCATAGTGCATCCCTCCTGACACTAGTCCTCTAATAAGGGATAAAGCAAAGCAATTGAATGTTACATATCTTCTGGAAATTCTACTTCTGGAAGTTTGTTTTGTGGTTGTCCTTTGTCTGCCCTTCACAAGATGGCTCCCACTTGAGGTTGGCAACCAACTTATGGCCATTCAGCCAAACCTGAGGTGTAATTAGAATAATGTTGGGAATCTAGGCAGAGTAGTTTGGTTAAACAAACAAAACAAAACAAAAAACAAAAACAAAAACAATCTGTATTGTTGGAGTATTTTCACCATATTTGTGATTCTGATCAACTTAGAGCACCACAGAAATTTTATCAAATAGATACATTTGGCTACAAACAACAGCAACTCCAACTTATTTGAATAATGAGGACATTTCCTCAAATGAGAGGAAATTCAATAATTAAACAGGCTTCAGGGCTGGTTGATTAATTAGCTTACTGATGTTACCCAAGTTCTCTCCACCTCTTGGCTCTCTGCTTTGCTGACCTTGGTAGTGGCTTAATTCTCAAGCTGATGGCAGGTACCAAGCACATTTCAGACAAGTAGTGTCCATAAGGAGCAAGAACACATTTTCAGGAATCCTCTTCTTAATATGTCACATATCCATTCTTGAAATGGCAAAAATGGGATTGCTCTTACCCAGTCAGACATAACCTGGAGCTGGTATAGGTCAGCTTCATAGGTGAGGGTGGGCATTGGAACAAGTTTATTTAGTGTTCTTTAGGGGAAGAGGGTGGACAGAATGTATACTCCCCATGAGAGTGACATTATTGGTTCATACAGCAACTCTGTCTCAATGCTTACTCTGTTCCAGATGGTATATTAGACAGTGGGTTTACCAAGAGATACAAAAAATACCTGGCAGAGAAGGTAAAGCTTAATATCTGGGAAGGAGTGCAGTATGCATATTTTCCATTATTTCTATATTCTCCAAATGTTTTGATTAGAAAGCACCCTTGATTAAAGTCTTTGGTTATCAGGACTTTAAAGTCTTTGGTAATCAGGTTAAAAGAATAATTCTAGAGTTTGAGGCAAGTATTTCAAGTAGAAAGTATAAAGGAAGGGAGGGAAAGTGTAAATGAAGAGAGATGCATGTATCAACCAGATTATTATATTTTCAAAACATTTATTTTTCATTACACAAGTCACATGTGACTACATGATGTAAAAAATTAGAGCAATATACATGAAGTTAAAGTCCCACATTTTCTTTTTTTCTGTGTATCTTCTCTTGTAAATCATTTTGTGTGCATTTCCATACATATGTAATACCAGTAGGGATTACATGAATTTTTTATGTCTGTCTTATTTCAACATATGCAATAACAATATTGCACATCTGAGATGTGATTACTGAGAAAGCCTTGTCTCCTTCACTAACAGTTTACACATAAATGTAGGAGGCATTTGTGAATGTTTTTATAGCAGCTTTATTGAGATATAATTCACATACCATAAAATTCACCATTTAAAATATACAATCCAGTAGTTTAAAGTATGTTTATAGAATGTGGAGTCATAAGCACTATTTGATTTTAGAATATTTTCATTACCCCAAAAAGAAACCCTGTACCTATTAGCAATCATTTTTAATATTTTATGTACCCATCAGTGTCTTGTGTAAAATTACATTTTAAAGAGTCATATTTCTCTAAATAATTTTCTGAACACTTCAAGTCCTTATAGTGAATGTTCCATTAACTTCTTAGGACTAGTTTCAGGGAAAATATTTCAGATCCTTAGAAAGATCTCTGAGCAATGAATATATGCATTTTTGGAAGTAGAACCGTTAGCAGTCCTGGGAGTTTTATTGGGAATTGGTGTATGTTTTGGTATTTATTGCATAAATAAAAATAAAGAAATTTCATGAAATTAGTGGTAATCATATTTCCTGTATTTTTAGATTTCTAGCTGCATAATAGAACAAGAAGACAGTTAGCAAAATAAGAGAAAATCACCTTTAAGAAAGTACAGTGTTGTGGCATTAGGGGAACTGATATTTGTTACCTCCTAACCCTGTAATAGCTAATAATTCTATTTTCTTTATACTGAGAGCCAAAAAAATGAGGGCCAAGGGGGACAACCTGAGTAATGTACTTACATTAAAATCTCTTAAAAGCTTTTAAAAGATCTTCTAAGATGACACTTTAAAAGCACCGTATTTAACCTTAAGTGTGTAGACCTCCACTGTCCAGTATGATAGCAACTGGCTACATGGCTGGGGCTGTGAGCACTTGATATCTGGCTAGTATGACGATAAACTGAATTTTTAATTTTATTTACTTTTCAATAATTAAAATTTAACTTAAAAAACTAAAGCAGTGTAAAATATTTTTCACTTAAATGCTGCTTTATTTTTTGGTAAGACTATATTTTACTTTTCTGCTGCATGATGTGAGATAATCATTATACTGTGGGTGTGTGTCAGGCATGTGCATTATTTTTTAATATTTTATAGAAATATATCACCAGTTTTTTTGGTGTCAGCAGAATAATTCAAATGGTTTTCTGAAGATAAATCAAATTATTTTTTTCTACACACCCATGCAACATTGTAATGTGTTTATTTGAATATTTTATGTAAACAGCATGAGTTACTTTTGAAATTGGTAACTTCATAGAAATATTTGTTATACATTATATGGTGTATGTATTTTATATGTATTTATAGACATTACAATGTTTGTTTTAATACTATATCATTACATTAGCTTTCTAGTGTAAAAACAAAGTACGGAAAAATATTTAAGCATATGAAGTATATAACTTATGCAGACTTGAGTGCAGATGCAGAAACTAGAACAAGAAAAGATGGAATGAGAATGGAAGAAGATATGCCACAAATTTCACAATAAAGACAATTTTATTTTCTGTGATTGAGTAAAAATAAGCTATTTTCTTGTAAAGAAAAGAAGCAAATTAGTACAGATGACTATATGGAGAAATATTTTCAGCAAATACAGAATGAATTTGATGACAAGTGTCTTCTCAATATTAAAAAAAGAATTTATGAAATTGTTTGCCAGAAATCAGAATTAAATGTATAATAAAAAATATGTTTGATTTCAACATATCTGAGAGTGTAATTTTGGCCACCTTGGTTCTCACTCTAAGGAAAAAAGAGAACATTTTCAGTTGGAGAGTTTATAGGAGAAATTATTTCAGATGTCAAATTTTTTTGGAAAATTACAAGGAAAAGCCTAAAAGTGAAAGGTCAAATAATTGCCTGTAGAATACATGGCCATTCTGACAATAAAGATCAAAGTGAGCCAAAGTTTGAAAAATTGCACATATTGTTCTTTGGCTTCAGATGAGTCATGTGACATGAGATTCTACCCAGTTAATGCTTTCCACATAGTTTGTTTCAGAGGATTTCCAAATTTACAAAGAACTATCAGTACATGGCCTAAATAAATGAACTTGGGGTGTAGACTTAACAAAGTGGCTTTTCATGGAGGATGGTACTTCAGGTATGGTAGATCAAAATATCAAGATTTATGGAGTTTTTTTAAAAGAAAGATGAATGTTTCCCATATGACCTAATCCTACTATATGATACATATTGAACATATTTGCATTCAGTTTTCTGAAGTAGACTCTCTGAAAAGTATTATGGATTCAGTTATTAAATTCATTCATTTATGTGCAAATGATTTTAATTATTGCCAGTTTGGAATTATTAAAAACAGTAGAAGACAATGAATTTAATGATTTTGTGCTCTTTGCCAGTATTCAATGGTTGAGTTATGGACGAGTTTACAAAAATGACTGTACTACTAACTCTTGAAAAAAGAAGACTTGACAAATACTCAAAAATCAAAGACAAAGAACAATTTCATTGTGATTTACGTTTTCTCACCAATATCACACTGCATGTAAGTGAGCTAAATTTGAAGCTTCAAGGAAAAGAAAAGCATTTTATAACCTAGCTGGTTGTTGAAATTGAAAATTTCAGTAATACAAATCAATAACAATGTCTTTATATGTCTTAAAAATGAATAAATATACAGATGATTTTAATTATAATATGCAGTGTCCAGTAAAGCTGCTGCAAAAAACTACAAGAACGATTTGATGAATGTTAATAACAATAAATTTAGGCTTTTCCATTTATACAGTCTCTCCGAATTCAGTTTTATGAATACTCTTTTGATATAAAAGCTAATTAATTTACATAACTTGGATAGATATAGTTTTGAAACTGATGTGCATTTTCTTCAAAGTCAAATCAGTTCTTATAAAAATGTGGAACCAGTTTTGTCAATATAGATGTGCACATATAATTTCATTATTGGGAAAATTATAAGTATCTTTGGAACAACTTTGTGAACCTTTTTTAAATTATAAATTTTATGAAATCTAAACTGAGATTAAGTATTTCTGATTTAAAAGATAGCATACAAATTGATATGTGGTGTGCTGTAAGTGTAAAATACATCCAGATTTCAAAGAGTTTGAATGAAAAAGGATGTGAAATGTCTTATTAATAACTTTTATGTTGATTACATGTTAAAATGATAATATTGTGAAATGTTAGTTTAAATAATATTTATATTATTACAATTAATCTTTTATTGTTGTTCAATGTGACTACTATTAAAATTGCTTATGTGGCTTATAGTATATGTCTATTGGATAGTACTGGTGTAGACCATGTCAGGATTAACCTGAGCTCCTCCTTGGGGCTTAGCTCATGGCAGAATTGGATAGCAGCATAGGTCATATTTATGGAGACAGTTAGCTTTAATATTTTAGTTTGTGTATCCTTTACTTTAGGATATACATTTGGCACTTGATCTTAGCTTTGGCTTATTTCTTTTTCTATTTTGTGTATATTTTTTAAATTAATAGACCTTACTTTTTAGGGAAGTTTTAGATTACAGCAAAATTGTCAGGAAGGTACAGAGAGTTCCCATGTAGTCTCCCCTGCCCTGCCACACACACAGTTTCCTTTATTATTTACATTTTGCATTAGTGTGCTTCATCTGTTACAATTGATGAGCCAATATTGATACATTATTACTGAGCTCTGTAGTTTACATTTGACTTCTTTGTGTTGTACATTCTATAGGCGTTCTGACAAAGATTTATATCTTTGTATTTTACATTCTTTGTGTTTTGACAAATGTATAATGACATGTGTCCACCATTACAGTGTCATATAGAATAGCGGCACTGCCTTAAAAATCTTCTGTGTTCTGCTTATTCATCCATCTGTTCCTTCCCTCAGTCATAATAGTTTTACTGCCTCCAGAGTTTTGCTTTTTCCAGAATGTCTTACAGTTGGAATCATATGGTCTGTAGCCTATTCAGACTGGCTTCCTTCATTTAATAATGTGAATTTTAAGCTTCCTTCATGTCTTTTTGTGGTTTGATAGCTCTTTTATTTTTATCACTGAGTAGTATTCCATTGTATAGATGTACCACAGTTTATCCATTTACCTCCTGAAGGTAATTTTGGCAATTATGAATAAAGTTGCTATAAATATTTGTGTGCAGATTTTTGTGTGGACACAAATTTTTGACTCATTTGAGTAAACACCTGGTAGCATGACTCCTGATTGTATAATGAAAATGTTTAGTTTTTTTAAAAGCTTCCAAACTGTTTTCTAAAGTAGCTGTTACCATTTTGCATTGCTATCAGCAATGAATGAGAGTTCCTGTTGCTCCACATCTTCCCAGCATTTGATATTGTCTGTTTTGGATTTTGGCCAATTCTAATAGATACGTAGTGGTATCTCATTGTTGTCTTAATTTGCAATTCCCTAATGACATATGATGTTGAACATTTTTTCATATGCTTATCTGCAAATTGTACATCATCTTAAGTAGGACATCTATTGAATCTTTTGCTCATTTTGTTTTCTTATTGTTAAAGTTTTAAGAATTCTTTGTATCTCTTATATGCCAGCAAAGAATTTCTCCCAGTCTGTAGTTTATCTTTTAATTTTCTTCATAGTATCTTTTTAGAACAGAAGTTTTTTAATTTTAATGAAGTTTAAATACTCAGCTTTTCCTTTCATGGATTGATGCTTTCAGTATTGTATCTAAGAAAGCCATCACCAAACCCAGCATCACCTGAGATCATAACCTGAGCCGAAGGCAGATGCTTAACCAACTGAGCCACCCCGGTGCCCTGCAGATTGTTGTTTAATCAAGAAGTGACTTTAATGAATTTGTTTCTTATGGAGTCATAGGTACAGTAAAGTACAGAGATAAAGTTCTATAGAAGTTAGCTGGTCAAAAATTGTGTTGCTTTTGTTGAAAAAAAAAAATTGTACTACTCTATGGAATGTTTAGTTACCATTATTGGAATTATAAATAATAATAATATATATAATATGATTTAATATAACAAATAATATAAATATAATTATTATAAATAAGTAATATTTGAGATTTCAAATTTACCTGGGTGACTTCACTGACAGTTTTTTTTTAAATAATTAAAAACTATTTCCTTATTTTATACTTATTTTGTCATGTGACCAGAGTTTCCTACATATTACATTTTATGATTTCTTGGGCATTAAAAATGAAGTTAGCATAAAGATAAGGCCGTTTTAATTGAAATCATTTAGACAGCCCAGAGTTAAACTTTGGTACCAGGAGTGGAAAAACAACTGAATTGCTAAATTGAAAAGTTATCCCAGGAACAGAATATGGTTATCCCAGCAGCTGGCCACATAAATGACTGCAAAGCTACACAAATGTTAACTTGATTAGTTCACTGGCAATTCCAACTTGAATGATGTGGTACATGAAAGAAGCCATGATCAGAAATTATGGGTGTTTGGGGAGAATACTATTTGCTACTTGTAAAGGTCACGTGTGTTTCAGGAACAGAGTCTTCTATTTATTTGGTGCTATAAAAATATAGGTGCTCTCTTACTTATTAAGCTTACGATCCTGAACTCTTGACTTGTTGAACCTACCTTGTCTCAGAGTTAGGATTGGAGTCATTTTCAGCAAGTAAGTCTTCATGCTTCTCATAAAGTATATTTCGTTTATAATAAATTATATGTGATATTTCTCAGATGAAA
The DNA here is from genome assembly GCF_011800145.1 of Mirounga leonina. Classification (NCBI taxonomy): domain Eukaryota; kingdom Metazoa; phylum Chordata; class Mammalia; order Carnivora; family Phocidae; genus Mirounga; species Mirounga leonina. The sequence continues at coordinate 763,836 of NW_023270620.1, forward strand.
TTTTTCTGGATAGGTCTTGATGACACAACTATTTTGAGTCTTAAAATGAATCCCCTATAAGAGTTTATTTTGTTTGTAAGGATTCCTCTGGATTTAACTGATTCTATATGACATTATAAATTTTTCTCCAGTATTTTACTGAAGTTACATAAAGCAGAATACATCCTAGTTCCTATAGTAATAGAGAATGAAGGTGGTTTTTATTTTTCTAAAATTTTACATGCATTCCTTTGTGTCTTGGGGATTCCAAAGACTTGTTGTAAGTAGAATACTTGGATTCTTCATCAGATATATCTCCACTAAATAAAGCTTATAAAATTTTAATTTTATCCTGAAATATACATCAGACCTAGAATTTATTTCATGGTCTTAAGTGTTTTTTTCAACTTTTTTACTTTGTAGGGTTTTTATGTTTTTAGATCTTGTTTCTCTTTAGCTATTTGGCTGTATAGTCAGTCTTCCTATAATGTGATATGTATGTTTCCAGAATTCAATGTGCTATGCAAAATTGCTCAATAAAATCTATGAGGCTTATGGGAAAAATGGGTTAGGGACATGATGTGAAAAAAAAACTCCAGTGACACATAAAATAAAATATAAGAATCTAATAAAAATGGTAGTAGTTTTACACATATTAAATGGTTAAGCAATACATAAATACTGTAATAAATATGTCAATTTGCTTTGAAAAAGACCTGAAGAGTGTTAGTGGAGGTATATGTCAGGAGGGTTGCAACTTGTGAGTTCCAAAGAGGTAGTGGAAGGAGGGTTATCTGAAATTGGTTGGAAGGTTGTAAAACCCAAAATGGATGGGTATGTCTCATAACACATATGGTAAACTGAAGTAGGTGGTAGGTATTTGAGGTGGATGTGTTTTGTGTATTTCTGTGTGGCTCAGTTCAACTAAGTGCAGTTTTCTTCATCCACTTAGTGTTTCTGGGAGACAAAATTTGCACAAGTAGTTGCAAAATTTGTGTTACGCTGAAATTTTCCCCTACTCACATTGGAACCCAACTGACACTTTCAGAACAAACATCATAGCAGAACGAACTATATACACTTGAAATACTGATAGTTTTATAAAACATTTTCATAAAAATGTTTTAGAAATAACTTTACTTAAATTACTTATCCAACCCAACATGGTACCTACCCTTTAAACAGCTATTCCCTGCAAAAATAAATATCTGGAAGCATTTTCTTATTTAAGGAGTAGCTACCAAAATGCTCGCCCCTTTGTACTTTGCTCCTTGTCTACTACTTTTTACTGAATCTGTCACTACCTTCATTGCTCTGTCTACGTCACACTTTCCCCTTGTCCTTAGATTAATCATTTCCCAGCATTTCATCTGACTTTTAACTTTGGCTCAGTCTTTCTCTCTGGCCACTTTTCTCATGGACACTTGGGTGAGTCCCATTCTAACTTGGCTTGGCCCCCAGAAACCATGCTCAACCTTCTTAGTTGCTTTGCCTGCTGGGCACAAGTGGACGTGCGGCTTCAGGATTGCCCCTGTGAGGTACCTGAAGTGTCTTGACTGTCCGACACTGGCTGAGGAAGGAACTCCTGCCCTGTATTTCTAATTCTACAACTGGTGAAGACAACGTGGCTGCTTTATCTCCAGATCATTCTCAGCGCAGTGCTCTAGGCAGCCACCGTGGATCAGAATTGGCGTGCAAGCTGAAAGCTTTTCCCTATCTCTGTTTTAATATGTTTTCGGGTTTGTGTGGCACAGGCCTTGACTTCCAGGGTGGCCTGAGCCAGGGCCCTGGGCAGGTTAACAGGGAGATGCAGAAGGTTTGGCCACATGCTTTCGGTCACCAGATTTGGCACACAGTCCACTTCGGATATCCCAGTCAGTTCATCAGGGGGGCCTCTTGACATCACCAAAGGCCAAGAACACTGTCCATCCACTGCTTGCTAGAGAAGAGAGCCCATCCACAGCCCAATGTTGTGACCTGCTGCCTGAGAGACAGATGATTATGCTGCCCGCTCCACAGGCCACACTTAGAGCAGGAACCTTCTCCTTCCTCTTCCTTACAAGGCACTGCCATTGCCTCATGAGCAGTGGTTCTAGTCCCAGGCCCTGGGCAGTAGGAAAGACAGAGAAACCTATAGCCAGGGACTAGCTTTCTCAGGTACCTACAAATGCCTCAGTACTGGACAAGAGAATGAAAGACATTTTCAGAACAGGGTTAAATAATAGTGGTGTGATAAGGAATCTTGTCTTATTCCTGATTTTAATGTCAGCGTTTATGTGTTTCACCATTAAGTATATTGGCTGTGATTTAAATTGGCTATTATTTTCATACTGAAATTGTTAGGAATGCAGTGACAAGTGAAACCAGTCAAATGGAGTTAAGTCAGATGTTTCGTTTTTAAAATCTTCTCTTGAGATTTTGAAGCAGATATCCCATTTTAAATTCTACATATTTATCTCTTCTTCATCTAACAAGTAAAGACAAAGAAAAGATAACATTTTACTACCTTCGCTTCCTACTCCCACTTTCCAAGTTTTGTTGATCTGTGATGAAAGTCTAATATTAGTGTGGACTTCATATATTAATCTTCTGATTCAATAATAGAATTTTTTACTGTTGGATTTTTGAGTTCCTGATTTTGATCACTTGGTCGATTGGGAAAACCTTCATCAATGAAAGTAACTCCAAATTTGGATAAACATTTTATAAAGTGTAGATAATAGCCCAAGATGCACGAGGAGCTAATAAGAAAGCACCTATTTAAATTAGTTTCTATCTGCAGTCCCAGAAAAAATAATACACTTGGTGCTGAAATAAAAGCTGTTCTTGCAGAAACTGTTTATTAGTTTTTGAGAAGTCATGGAGAGTAGGGCAAGAAAGTCCCCAGTGGGGAAAAGGTAGATTTTGGAAATGATCAAGTTCTTCAACTACAGAATTTTGGAATGAAATACCAGACACATTGCTTGAGAGTAGTTAAGTTAGGAAAGTGGCAAACACTAGAAACTGGTAGGGTATAATAGAGCTTTAGTTAGGTCAAATGTTTAATGTTTAATGGTTATGTAAGCCCAGAAGAGGCTTGCAAATCTGAAACTCGATACCCATTAAACAGCTCCCCGTGTCTTCCTCTCCCCAGCCCCTGGTAACTATCTTTCCACTTTCTGTTTCTATGAGTTTGGTTACTTTATTTATTTATTTTTATTTTTTTAAAGATTTTATTTATTTATTTGACAGAGAGAGACACAGAGAGGGAACACAAGCAGGGGGAGTGCAAGAGGGAGAAGCAGGCTTCCCACTGAGCAGGGAGCCCGATGAGGGGCTTGATCCCAGGACCCTGGGATCATGACCTGAGCCAATGGCAGATGCTTAACGACTGAGCCACCCAGGCGCCCCAAGTTTGGTTACTTTAGATACCTCATAATAAGTAGAATCATACAGCTGACTTCTTTCGGTTTGCATAATGTTTTCAAGATTCATCCATGTTCTAGCATGTGATGGGATTTCCTAACTTTTTAAAGCTGAATTTTATTTCATTGTATGTATACACCATATTTTGTTTATCCATTCATCTGTTGATGGACATTTGGGTTGGTTCCACTTCTTGGTTATTACGAATTGTTCTGTTATGAACATGGGCGTGTGGACCTTTTTTTTTTGAGATCCTGCTTTCTATTCTTTTGAGTGTGTACCTAGAAGTGAGTTTACTGGATTTTTTTTTTTTTTTAATCTTTTTAGGAACCTCCATAGTATTTTGTACAGTGGTTGCACCATTTTACAATCCCACCAGTGTTGCACAAAGGTTCCAATTTTTCCACATCCTTGCCAAAACTTGTTAGTATTTTTTAAATAGCAGCCATCCTAATGGGTATGAAGGATAGATAATGTTTGAAGATATATAGTTGATATTCAAAAGCTGTTAGTAAAGTAGAGTGATGGACCAAATGCTTATGTGATGAAGTATGGCTAAATGTAAAGCCAATTTTTGAAGTTTAAGATGGGGGATACCAGACTTGATATTGATTCAAATGCAAGTGTCTTAAGGGTTTACTTGATTTATATGGACATTTTGTTTAGCAGTATTACGTGGCAGCTAGATCAAAAACCCAGCCTGCAATAGAAGAAGTAGAGTGTGGAGATCATGGCAGAGAATAGTGCTGTTGTACTGTGCACTGGTCAGATTGTATGAGGAGGGTCATGTCACGTTCTGGGTGTTAGTTATGGATCCAGAAATTGGTGAACAGCTGACATTCAACAGAGAGCAGCCATACACAGAAGGGGTTTAGAAACTGTGACCTCTCAGTCAGTTGAGAGAACTGGGGTTCTTAACCTGAAGAAGACTAGAATCATACTTGTCTTCATATGATTTAACATGTTGTCATGAGGAAGATGGTGGCGGTTTAGTTTTCCTGTTTGAGGACAGAGCTAAAAAGCAAAACAAAACAACACAACACATGTGGGACTGGAGAGAAGCATGTTTCTAATGAACATGAGATAACCTTTTCTGTCAGAGGGGTAGAGTTCCCCTTTGAGGGAAGTGTTTGAGCTTAGCCTAGGAGGAGATAGAAGGGGTGCTGTGCAGGATAGTCCTTTGCTAGATGGAAACCCAGCAAGATGGAGCTATGTAAAAACTGTTAGTTCCTTCTTTGAGCAAAAGAGACTGAGAAGCTAGAAAAAAAACCAGTTGCATTCACAAAAAGCCTGAAATCTAGTAGTGTCCATTTTTGCCTGCCCAGTCTGAACCCTACCTAGAACTCTGAGCTAATAAATTTTTCCATTAGGAAGAGTCTGGAGTGCCAAGAGTCCACTCTGGGTTGATGGTGACCTACAGTCTTTTTCCAGCGTGCCTCCAAGTGCTATACAGATCCCAAGACCTGACCCACTGCTAACCTCTCTACACTTGTCCTCAGAGTTCCTGCTTCACACTTAACTCTTTCATTATAATTTTATAGTACTTTCCCCTCCCCATATGTGCCTTTGCCTCTGCTAGTCTCTTTACTTGGACCATGCCCTTCTTTCACTCCATTCCTGCCTCTTATTCCTGCCAGGCTGATGTAGGGGCTTCTCCTCACTGCTCTCCGAATACTTAAGGCAGGCTACTGTTCTGACTTTACTGCACTTTAGGGTATCTGTCCCCACATGCTGGACTGTGGAATAATAGAAGAGTTGAGTATGTGTATTTTTTTCAGTTTAGGCCATAACATTATATTGTTCTAGAAACCTTCAACCTTAATCTGGTTGAAATGTGTAGGCTGAATCTCGGAGTCAGAGGTTAGCTGAACCTCTCCCCTCCCTCCTGCTTCTCCTCTTCCTCTTCCTTCACTTTCTTCCCCTTTGCTCCTCCTCCTCCTCCTTGTTCATCCTTTCCATTTCTTCCTTCCTCTTTTGTCTTTCCTTCCTCCCTCCTCTTTTTAAAAAATGTGCAGTCTCCTTACACAGTGTTCTCATGCAGAGTTTGGCAGGCTTTTTCTATTCTGTAATTCACTCATCCCTTAACCAAGCCTGAGTATTTCCAAGACCTCAGATGTGTAGATCCTAACAGAGATTCCAGATCACTTTTGTGTTGACATGAGGATTTTTTTTTCAATATGGAAAATGAGGTTCAAACATACCTTGTTCAATTTCTACACATTTGTCTTCTTATTTACTTGTCTTTCTAGTTTTTTTGTATTTGTGCCAGACTCCTGATGCCAGCCATCTGTTGATTCTTTAGTATTATAGCAACACAGGCTCTGTTTGTATTCAGGGTAGTTTGCATTTTTATGTTTGCCAAAACGTTTTGCTGTTATTATGTGGTAAATTAAACGTGAGAACAACGGGCAGGATAGAAGTCTCTTTATGAGCAGCTTGATGGATTTGTATCTAAGTATATAAGCTGTTGTGTGGTTACTCAGTTTTTGGTCTGTTTTAGTAACAAATTGTAGCTCTAATTTATGTTTAATATAAAAAAGGAGATTTAATGAATTTTCCCTTAAGTTAGGTGTGGTATTTTCTACAAGTCAAAAACACTAGCATTCATGTAACTTCTTTGTATGCAGTGGAGGCTCTCCAAACATTGTTGAAAGTTTGCATAAAATTATACTTGAGGAATTCCATGTTTTCTTTTTATATAAAGAAGATTAATGTTCATGGACTTGAGTGAATTCCATCTAATGATTTGGCCTATAATTCCTTTACTGTATGATAAATGACTATTCTGAAAGTGCTTTGTTCTTTGAAGAATTTTTAGGATAGCTTAGATAATTAAACCTTTGATGTGCATATTTGTTACTTTTTAACTTTTGATTAACGAATCATGTTTTCCCAAAATCTTCCCTTCTGTTAGGCCCTAGAGATCAGTCAAAACACATATTCTTTTGTCCACATTTAAGATGGCTTTGTATTTTACGAATCTCATAGAAATTTCAAACCCAAAAGAGGGCTATGTTGACATAATGCCAGGATTTGCAAGTTGTCTCCAATTTGCATATTAATAAGTAGATTGCAGGTAACCTGGAGAGGAATATATTCTTGTGTATAGAAGAGACTGTAGATCTTAGTATTATTTCCTATTTTTTATCTATGGACGTCACTTTCAGGTCAAAGGGAGTGTGGGAGTAGTTCTCCACAAAAAAAATCTGTTTGTTTTTTTTTTTTAAAGATTTATTTATTTGTCAGAGAGAGAGAGCACAAGCAGGGGAAGTGGCAGGCAGAAGGAGAAGCAGGTTCGCCGATGAGCAAGGAGCCCGATGTGGGACTCAATCCCAGGACCCTGGGATCATGAAGGCAGACACTTTCCCGACTGAGCCACCCAGGAGTCCCAGAAAATCTGTTTTCTTAAGAGTTGTAGTGCTCAGCAGCCCTTTTATATAAGAGTACCTGCTATCCATGCAACCATTTACAGATTTAGCACGTTCAGGACCTCTGTTCCCACATTTCTTTAATTCTGTGGCATTGCATTTTCCTTTGGTACCATTGCCAGAGCACCTGTCATCCTAATAAATTTATCACATCTCTATAGAGAGAAAGGACTCTAACGGGTTTTCTAAGCACTCTTTTTTACTTCTAGGTTCATAGACCTTTATATGGAAATCTGAACTCCAAGAAGCTCTGAAAACCAAATTCCTTAAAACCAAAGCTCTGAAAACCAAATATAAGTAAGATATATATCTTATTTAGCAGCAAAACCTGACTTGAACTTGTGTAAGGCTGTTTGTAGCCTTTTGCTTTTATCCTATTTAGCATGACTATTCATGGATTTAGTGCAGAAATATGAATGTGTCTGATTATGGGATGGTGTTCCAAACTCTGTAGAAAATGTTATGTAAACAGTATATGCACTATATTATCTTTCTAAAATAAATTTAAAAAAATCAGCTTTCAGAAACATCTGGTTAAAGAATTGTGATGTTGGATAGGAACATTTCCAATTTCTGTTTAGGTAAAAGCTCAAGAACTATAGGTATTTCTATAGGAGAAAACCATTAAAGGTAAGTATAATAGGCTAACAATATATGAGTAAAGCAGTAAGTAGGTTTTAGAGTCAGTAAGGAACTCTTTGTTATTGAAAAAAAAATGTTATGTATATTCGTGAGACAGAACATGATACTACCCACATGTATAAGTAGTTCTGTTTGCAGGAGTTCATTGCTTCCGACATCCTGATGTTGTCTGTCTCCCCCAGTGAACACATTTGGAAGGTGATGTCATGGGTCTAGTGAGCTGATCATGAGAGTTTAATATTAGAGTTTTTGTGTATGCACAGAACAAGTTTTTCTCACTTGTGTTAGCAGTTGCCAGTGAAGTGAGATATCTCTGGACAAAGAAGGTGTTGTTAACGGGCGCCTGGGTGGCTCAGTCGGTTAAGCGACTGCCTTCGGCTCAGGTCATGATATGAGTCCCGGGATCGAGTCCCGCATCGGGCTCCCTGCTCGGCAGGGAGTCTGCTTCTCCCTCTGACCCTCCTCCCTCTCATGCTCTCTCTCTCTCAGTCTCTCTGTCTCAAATAAATAAATAAAAAAAATCTTAAAAAAAAAAAAAAAAAGAAGGTGTTGTTATCACTTTGTAACTTTAGGTGAGTTATCTTTAAAAGTAGTTTGTTGCAAACTTAAAAACGCTCCTTCAAGGAAAGCCCTAACTTTGTAAGCACACTTTTAAAAACCTTCAACCAATATTATATAGTACCTTTTGAGCATGTTTCCCCAACTTCTTCTCTTTATTATGTTCTACATCTGTATTTTTAATGGTTTATTATGTCTTTACGAGGTGAAAAAGTAATAGAAAAATATTTATGGTCGGTGGTTTCCTTGTGTGTTAAATTCTTGATGCGAGTTTGATGTCTCTGTTATACTGGTGAAAGGACACTGGCAGCTGTGTAATAAATGTAAAAAAAAAACATAATTGAAGGTTTAAGATCTGGGAAAAACTGATGAAATGGGGAATGCAGAAACATGTTTTTTTTTTTTTAATTTTAGGAGGGGAACTGATTATGTCTGTAATGCAAGAATTAGCGTTAAAATTTATAAATAATACGTAGTAGGTCCCTTCTCTATTCTTTTCCTCCCTTCCTTCATTTAATATAAGACTAAATCTCTTACATTAAACATTTATATTATGCTTAAAGGCATTTGCATTATTTTTATATAACTAATATGCAGATTGTAAATCACCATTTATCATCTCATCTGAAGTGAAAGAAGCAAGACAGTGAGGGTGTCCCTTGGTCAGACCGCTTCAAGGAGCTGGAATTTGGCCAACAGCCTGAAGCAGCTTGGAAGCAGATCCCTACAGGGTCTTCCCCATAAACCTTAAGCAGCGAATCCAGGCCCACCCATCGAGACTTCTGATCTACAGAACTAGGAAGTAAGAAATGAGCATTGTTTTAAGCTATTCTGTTGGTGGTAATTGTGGTGCAGCAGTAGAAAACGAATACAGGTTTTGGTACCAGGAGTTGGGTATTTTCTACTTTTGCCTGTAACAAATCACCACACACTTAGTGGCTTAAGACAGCATTCTTTTTTAAATCTTACTGTTCTGTAGGTGAGAAGTCTGAGCGAGTTCTCTGCTTAAGGTCCTTCAAGGCCATGGCAAGGTGTTGCAAGGCTGCATTCTCATCCGGAGGTTTCGATGATCAGTTTGTTTCAAGCTCATTCTGGTTGCTGGCTGAATTCAGTTCCTTGAGGTTATGGGACTGAGGTGTATGTTCTGTTGCTGACTGCTGGTCAGAGGCAGCTTTCAGGGTTCCCCATCGGGCTGCCTTGTATCCCTGCCATCTCAGTAATGGAAAATCCTTCTCATGTCAAAGCCTTCTCATGCTTCCTGGCTCTCTGACTTCTCTGCTCACCAGCCAGAGAAAATTCGAGGGTTTTAAACAGCTTGAGTGATTAGTGAGGCTCCCCAAGGGTATTCTCCCTTTTGTGATATAGCATGATCAGAGGAGTGATAACTCACTGTCCTCACAGGCTCTGCCTACACTCAAACTGGAAGGTATTCTCAAGGGTCATGAGGAGTGATTCTTAGAATTCTGCTTACCAGTTGGCAACTAGGGACCAAGGTTGTCAGGATATTGAGTTAGTATAATGTGGTGGGCTCTGGAACCAAACTGCCTTGGTTTGAACACTAGCATCAATACTTAACTAGCTGGGAAACCTTAGATAATTTATTCTGATTGTGTTTCAGTTTCCTTATCTGTTAAATGTGGTTAATACATAGCACCCACCTCATGGGGTTGTTTTGAGGAATATATTGTATATTATGTGTAAAGGTGCTTATTAGCCAAGTGTGTGACACATAATAAACACTCAATAACTGTTAGCTGTTATTACTATCCTTATTTGTTCTTTAAAGCAGGATCCTTTTATGTTTCAGTTTTCAGAGAATGACTTTGACTAAATACAAAGCATATGTTCAGTAGAAGTAACATGATACTGATCCAGATGGGAGACTTTCATCATTATGGAATCTGACTGACGTGAGCATCTCTCAGATGGAAGCGTGAGCGCCATTGCCTGCTCCAGACAGGGGATATGTGCTTTGGACAGCCTGGGCCATGTGTGTATGGGGGTGTGCCTGTGTTTGGGTCAGTCTCAGCCTATGGATAGTAGTGCTGGGCATCCCGGAGGAATGCCTGAGGGAACTCACCTGGGTCCATGCTACCTTTTGGCTAGCCTCCAGAGACATTTCCCCAACCTGGGGACAATGTTGTGGCTGGACTGGTCCTTATGGTTCTTATTATGATTGCAAGATGAACCTCAGCAACAACCATCAGGGAGCTTCGAAAAAATGTTTATTACTTGTGGGTTCTGGAAGGGTACATGGCATACCAGTGAGGTCCTGGGGATTGAGAGAGAGTGTGTGAAAGAGCGTGAACATGGGGTTCTGCCTTTATTGGAGTTGAGGGTGGGGTGTCTAGGGTTTTGTGGGCTCACTCTTTATGAATTCAAAACATAAGAGTGGGTGAGGATTAAAGCATGGGAAGGGAAAAACAAGTGGTCAGAAGGTCAGTTATCTATGTCAACCAAAGCTCTCTAAAAAGAGAACTTTATGGGTGAGACAGCCAGGCTCTTTAGCTCTGTGGCTGTCAATGTCTTCATTCAAGATGGAGATCTTTGAAGTAGATGTGGAGGCAATCAAATCTTAGTGTCAGGCATTTACATTACAGTCAGAAAAACTAATTGTCAGGTGCTCACACTGAGACCTCAGTGCGGTGGGAAGAGGGTAGAGTGGCTTGAGCTGAGATGAGACAAGGGTAGATGAGAATCCAGGAGATTGTTCAATGAGGAGGGTCTAAAATGATGCCTGGGGAGTATAATCCACCATTCTGGTTACACATCCCAGAGAAGTGGGACTGATGGAATGTAGAGGACCAAGGAGTTCCAGCTACCAGGGCAGGACTGGCCTTCATCTGGCCTGGGGCAAATCCAACAGTGCAGGGCTGCAACTCTGTCAAAAAAAAAAAAAAAAAGGTTGGAATTGAGGAAAAAGAATCCAGTGACTAGAAGGACTACACTGGGTATAAAACAAGCTGGGTAGGAGGGCAGTCATTTAGGGACTAGATTGGGAATGAGAGGTTGTCCCATAGGAGGAACAAATCAAAAATGCAATTTTAGGATTTTGCGATACAGAGTCAGAGTAGTGTCGATGTCAGGGTTGAATCGGCAACAGCAGACTGGATAATTTCAGTGTCTGTCCATGTTCTTAAACAGTCCATGAACTGGACTCAGAGGTGAGGAGATTGGAGAGTGAGGACTGAGGGTCCCCAGTGGTGGAGTCGGAGGGCCCACCCAGGTGGCCCAGTTAGGCCCGCATCTCTGGAAGGGACCACAATTCCTGAAAGATCCCTTGGAGTGCCCAAGAGTCCTTTTCTGAAGGGCTCCCCTTCAGGGTGAGTTCTTGGTTCCATCAACTCCCTGGGCCCCTGGATATGTAATACCAGCTGCAAGAACATCCGATCAAGGGAAAAGCCCCAGCTTTTTTTTTTTTTTTTTTTAATCAGAAAGCAGCCTCTATTGCAATATTTGTGTCCAAGGTTTGGACAGCATTCCTTGCCAGGCCTTTGGTTGCCAGAGCAGTTACTGGTGCCAGATGCAGCTTGGTCTGTAATGGGGAGATATTCCAAGTCCACTGACCCTGCCTCCTGGCAACATGAGACTTTTGGCAGAATTCTTGAAAATGAGCTACAGTAAGAGAAGCATGTACAACATAGATATGTGGCCCCTTTTGAGCCAGTTCTTCTGTTTATGTTTGGATGATAGGAAGTAAGAGCTTTAGCTAGAAATTTTGAGTGAGGAACCTAAATGTTTCAGGAGCAAGTAGAGATCACCTTCTTGGAGAAGACTTCTTTTTCTGAACACTCCTTAACTCAGGTGGTATGCTGCAAATCACCTTTACTGATACTGTTCTGTGACATGCAAGGGCCTTCTGTGAATTATATGTGAGGGTCATATTTTGCCATCTCTCCACTGTGTCATGATACGACTCAAAGATGGAGAGTCGTGAGTTGTTGGCCAACCAACCTGATGGGCTAGATGTGTGGAAGGAAGATTTGAGAATTGTCTACTTTCCTCTTTGTTACATATAGCATGTATATTATTTAAATTCTGTGTCTGTATTCCTTCCTGTAATTACCTGAAATATGCCTGTCTGTATGGTTTTGTCTACTTTGGAATCAAAGCTTCTAGAGGGATAGTCTGTCATATTTTCTCCTTCTATACCCTATTTTTCTGATATTAGATACCAACATTCAGGGCTCCTAAATCAACACTTACCACTCATCTTTCATTCTCTCCTTAACTCTGGTTTTTAATTCCAAAGGACCTTTCTCTTTAGGTCTCCTTTTTATATATGAAAGTTCCCAAGTTGAATGCTAGGCGTATCTCTTCCTGTTTACTGTTTCTTTCCTGTAGACATTGGTTTTTCAATTCCTGTTAGTATCAGCGAGACAGTCGGCAGTAATTGGGAAACATTTATTGTCTTAAGTTCATTACATGAAGACAACTCATTTGGTCTGTATTAAGTTATGTACATTTTAAAGATGTGAATGAAGACAATATAATTAATTTAAATGGATTGAGTGGATTTAATTTTAATTGCCTGTAGAAAAACCATGTACTTTAAGAAAAAAACCTGAAAACAGTTTGACTATAGCAGTGGAACTTGGGTTAGATGATTGGGATCAAAGGAAAAGTAGATTTTTTTTTTTCATTTTTTTCTCCCTGTGGACTGCACTCTGCTCTTTGTTATTCAGTGTTTCCATAACCTTTGCCTAGAAGTTTCAGATACAAAGCATCTTATTCTAAAAATAGCATCAAAACTTTGATCTCTGGATCTTGGAGAATGTCACTGTTTTTATACAACCGACTATTTCCAATGATTTCATGTCTGATTAGAATTTTGCTACTCCAATTTGCTTATTATTATTTGGCACATTTTTTATACCCTTTTAATATGCCATAGGGAATGTTCTCCAGAAGCTGACTTCAAGGCTTTAAGTCTATGTAAGTTTCAAATCTATATTAAACAATGGGGCAACACTATAGTCTCATAAAATTAATTAGATTTGAAGTTTTGTGAATTGTTTCTGATGGATCTGATGGGTGTTACCAAACTGTCAGGAGACATACTGACTTTATTAATGTGGTTTTCTACTTTGTGAAATAACGCTTTACTTATAGAGAAGTCATCTGCCTTATGATCCTGAAAAAATCAAACAGTAAACAAATAAGCCACTAAGTTGTCAAAATAGATGCCACAGTATTCACACACTAACCCTTCCATATTCTTTACAGAAAACCCCTAAAGCAATGGGTATAATAAGCTAATGTCGGATGAATTTACTTTATTCTTTTTAAAAAGATTTTATTTATTTATTTACTTATTTATTTATTTACTTACTTATTTATTTACAGAGTGAGTGGGGGGAGAGGCAGGGAGTGGGGAGGAGCAGAGGGAGAGGGAGAGAGAGAATCCCAAGCAGGTTCCATGCCCAGGATAGAGCCCAATGCAGGGCTGGATCTTAGAACCCTGACATCCTGACCTGAGCCGAAATCAAGAGTCAGACGCTCAACCCACTGAGCCACCCAGGTGCCCCTACTTACTCTTTATGCATAAAAAACTTGTCTATCCAAAATGTCACTGAAATCTGAATACCTGAACATGTTTGTAAAACTATAGAAAGGGACAATGGCTACACTGTGAAGGGACAATGGCTACACTGTCTCATAAATTTACAGTGGAAAAGATGATACACTCTTTCAGTTTATTTCAGTTATTCCTTCTTTTAAAAAAATAGCTCAATTTTCAAAATAATGTGAAAGGCAAGGCAAGACTCAAAAAAGGAGTGCTTTTAAAAGTTTTACATTAAGTCTCTCATTACTCTCCTGAACTATTTTTGAACTTTCAAAGGAAATAAAGGCAACAGCAGTTTTTTTTTTTTTTTTTTAAGTGAATAAAATATTTATTGAGATCATCCCCAAATAAAAAGTTTCCAGCCCGGAATGCTCAATTGCCTAAGTATAGGTAGGATTTACCTACCTACGTAAACTCGACCGAGTTGCTCAGTTAAACTTGTCTTTGTGTCTGACTGTATCTCGAGAACGTGCTTGATGCAGGTCAGTTGATTATAAAGGCAACCTCAGTTAAATGTAGGATATGGAGCCAAAAAAGCCTTTGTGATTTGAAGTTGCATCAGTAGACGTGACGCCCAGATCGTGGGTCATACGGCCCTTTGTATGCCGTATCATGTCCTATGTTCAGAGAGCTTTGACAGATCCGTGTGCGTCTATAGAGCACAACGAGGAGAGCGAAGGAACCTAAATCACATCAGACAGGGAATGTGTTACTTGTCTTGTAGAAGAGAAAACAAAGAGAAGGGAGGACTCTTGCCTTCAGAAACCTGAAGGTCCATATGTGTAAGAGAAATTAAAACCACTGAAGAGGACAGAGCTGGAGTTGATGGCAGTTGGTCACAGAGCAACATGTACCACTTTGACTGAGGGTCAGAGTGTCGATTCAGCTGAAACGGTTACCTGGATTTGCTACTACGTTCGTTCTAAAGGCACCTGCTCTTACTTCGGGTGTTCAGGCAGAGGCTATTTGAATATGTGTTTGCATTTGAATCGCGGTTGTTAGGGTGTCATTCATGTTTGTTCCTTGGAAGAAGTTAGCATTGCAGAAAAATGGTACATATGTTCCCAGCTGTGCCATTGGACAGCAGGGCTTGTGTTGAAGGTGTCTGAGCCACCGTGAGCCTCTGTTCCCTAATACTTTGTGATTGCACATATCCATTGGTATACAGTGCTGTCCTGCATCTTAGAACTTCATTCGATGCTCGCACAGTCTCTGAGAGGTCGTGGAGCAGGGACTATCATCCCTGTTTTGGAGGTCAGGTCACCGTGGCTCAACCCCGTGAGAGGGAATGACTCACCCACAGTGATACAGTCAGAGCTTGCGTAACACCTCACTTTTTGATTCCTAGTCCGGCATTTTCCCCGCTCCAGAATACTTTTCTGACGTTCCTTTCAGCTTGACATATTTAGGGCACTAATTATTTGTAATGTAAAACAGACTTAATTTTTCACATCCATCCTCTTAAGTTATTTAACTTCCTGTGCATTATATTCTGAATGCTGTTCAGTTAAAGAGACTGGGATCTGTAAAAACCTCTTTTCTCTCTGTCTGCTTTTCCATCTGAAGATGGGGGATTCCATGGTTGGGGTGATTAGATAGTTTGGGAGGGGGGAGTTATAAGCAGATATGCCACAGTGATATGTGTGTGTATGTGTGTGTGTGTGTATGTGCGAATGTGTGTATAGCCCAAAGCAAGCAAGAATTTTATTTTTATTTATTTATTTATTTATTTATTTATTTATTTATTTTTTAAAGATTTTATTTATTTATTCATAAGAGACAGAGAGAGAGAGAGGCAGGCTCCCCGCTGAGCAGGGAGCCCGATGCGGGACTCGATCCCAGGACCCTGGGATCATGACCTGAGCCGAAGGCAGATGCTTAACCATCTGAGCCACCAGGCACCCGCAAGCAAGAATTTTAAAAGGAATCCCTTTGGAAAATCAACAGAAAAAAACCCCATGCCCTTTGTTTAGAAACCATAAATCACTAGTTTCCTAGTGACAATCCTTGCTGATTTCTGAAAGTGTGTCTCTTCGGCTTAAATCTGACAAAGTGGGGTGCCTGGGTGGCTCAGTCAGTTAAGCGTCTGCCTTCAGCTCAGGTTATGATCTCAGGGTCCTGGGATCGAGCCCCACATCGGGCTCCCTGCTCAGCAGCGAGTCTGCTTCTCCCTCTTCCTCTGTGATCTCTCTTGCTCTCACTGTCTCAAATAAATACATAAAAATCTTAAAAAAAAATAAATCTGACAATATTGTGCTGTCAGAACTGATTATGTGAGCACACTTGTTTTTTTGTGCCTCCATATATATCCTGAAATCTGTTTAATTAGACACTGAAGGCAGGGCATCTGACCTAACTTCAGTTCAAAACAATCACGGGAAAAAATGCCTGTAATTTAAATATAAAAATATGATGACATTGTATACTCTAAAGATATCCATACCTTAAATCTTAGTGCTTAAAATTAGTTCTTTGAGTGCTCGCTTTGGCAGCACATATACTAAAAAAAAAACTAGCTTCTTTGAAAAGCCTTGTTGAAAGATAGGAAGGGAAATATATTTTATTTAATAAATAAATCATATCACATACTGCGACTTCTCATTAAGGACATTATTACTATATATTTTGGAACCGACTGTACTTCACTGCCGTTAAATTTTACCATATCTTAAATAAAATTCTACTGGTTACATTTTTCCATGTCTGGGGACAAATATGACTGATTAGCTTTGCCCTGGTGTCCTATTATATAGTGAGTAAAAAATTCCCCAGGCATTCAGAATAATAGAGTAAATAACGCTGTAGATTTTTTTTCTTGTAAAAATTAACTATCCAAATAATAAAAAGCTCTTCTGTCTATAGTTGACCCAGTTTAACACAGAAAATATTTAACTTTAAGGAAAGAAAATTTGTACTGGTAACCTATTGCCAGTTTTTTCCTTTTATTTATAAATTAAGGGGCGCCTGGGTGGCTCAGTTGGTTAAGCATCTGTCTTCGGCTCAGATCATGATCCCAGGATCCTGGGATAGAGCTCCACTTCAGGCTCCCTGCTTAGTGGGGAGCCTGCTTCTCCCTCTGCCCTCTCCCAGTCCCCCTGCTTGTGCTCTCTCCCTCACCCTCTCTGTCAAATAAATAAATAAAATCTTTAAAAAAAAACAAGTTAGGATTTTTTTCTTATTGAGCTGAATTTTTTTGTGTGTGTGATTTCGTCTCTTCTTTACTGGGTGGGAAGACAAAATCAAGTGTGACTTATATTTAGTACTACTAATCTTTGGTCTGAAAAAAGGGACAGATCCATAGTAGCACATTCTCTTGAACACTTCAAAAGTGTTGTCAGTAGCATTTAACAGAGACTAGAACCTGCCAAATTCCTACACAGTTCTAATTTACATTTAATATTAAGTGGCAAGTTCATAGACATATAAACAGCTATATGGAAATGTGAATATTTTCATTTTTATATGAGGGATTCTTTCCCTTTCCCACCTTAGCTAATTTTTTTTTTGTGTAACTGGCTTAGGAAGTCTGTGCAGATCAAACAGGGTTTGGGATTGAGATGGTTTTTACTGCAAGAGGAGAACATTCACTTCATTACAGGCCCCCAGGCATGCAGAAGACGATCCTCAGTAGGACAGTAACCAATACACTTCATTTTCGTGAAAATTCAAATAAAAGATGATGGTATTTGGAAGTCCACTTTTGACAGGGAAAAAAATACACTTTGGCTGCAGAGCTTAGTTAGATGCTAGAACATGATACTAAGAGGAATATCTTCTTTATTTGTTAGACTTTAAAAATGTTCAATTTATTACCTCAGGGTTCAGTATCAAATTAAAAATAGATAAATGGAGACTTTAATAGTAGCCATCTGGGGCGCCTGGGTGGCTCAGTTGGTTAAGCGACTGCCTTCGGCTCAGGTCATGATCCTGGAGTCCCTGGATCGAGTCCCGCATCGGGCTCCCTGCTCGGCAGGGAGCCTGCTTCTCCCTCTGATCCTCCCCCCTCTCATGTGCTCTCTCTCTCTCTCTCATTCTCTCTGTCTCAAATAAATAAATAAAATCTTTAAAAAAAAAATAGTAGCCATCTGTATGGAGAGTTTTTACTTGGTTTCTCTGGAGAGGAAGGATGGCTTAGATTATCTTTGAATGTCTCTTTTAGATATTTCATGAGGAGAATGCTGTGGTTAGGGTGGGAAGATACAAGTTATGTGTGCAGATAATCTAAGAGTTTCAGTGAAGTGTTGAAGACTGGGATAGGGGAATGAAGCATTTGAAAGTTGGAGAAGACAGGTAGCCTGCAAAGATTGTGAAGGAACTGAAAAGTCATTTGGGTAAAGGTGTTTAGAATAAAATAAACAGGCAGTGGGTCTGTTAATGACCACAAAAAATTATCTCAACTATGAATATGTAAGCAACTATAGTACATTACTGCTTATGATATAGTGTTGTTATGAGACTATAAGTAAAAGTGAACCAATATATAAATTTGGATGTATTGAGGGACACCTGGATGGCTCAGTCGGTTAAATGGCTGCCTTCGGCTCAGGTCATGATCCCAGGGTCCTGGGACCCAGCCCCACGTCAGGCTCCCTGCTCAGCGGGGACCCTGTTTCACCCTCTGCCTGCCACTCTCCCCACTGTAGTCTCTCTCTCTGACAAATAAATAAATAAATAAAAATAAAATCTTAAAAAAATAAATTTGGATGTATTGAAAGTGACAGGTATCATCGGAGTTTTAATGTGAAATTAAACTGTGCTTGTCTCTTAAGGTGTAATATGGTGTGAGAAGGTTATAGACAACCAGAGAGTGCTTACATCTAATGGACTGGAAATGAGTCACTAATAGTGAATAATTGGACATAGTTGGAGCCAAAGGGCCTGGGAGAAAGCTGAAATATACGAAGAACAAACAATGCCCCTGGTAAAATGTACTCACTGTAAATCATGGAGAAATCTTCGTTATATTTCACATCTTTGAAGAAAGAATTCCAAATGTCAAACACATCTGATATATACTGTACTTAATACCAGGCGACAAATGTCTGACTTAGAAGGGCCATTGACTAGTTTCTGTAAGTAGTGCAATCCTCTCAAACTGAGATATGTCACTGACAGAGCCATTGGTGTTTCCCCACATAAAATTAGCTGGATTGTGTGGATTTCAACAGTAGTGGTGTTACGGGTGAGAGAGAGTCTGTTGTGTGAATGGAGGTCTCAGTCCTTGGATTCCCCAGAAGATTTATGTGGGGATCTGCACTCCAATAAAGACAGCCAGAAGGAAAGTAGCAAGCACAAAGCAGTTCATTAAAGGGAATGAATACTCTCAAGGTGGGAGAGGGGGCAGATTCTGAGAGGTGGAACCTGCCCCTAGGTTGTTTTGGGATTGGGTATTACTGGGTCTCTCAGGGTGGGGAGGAGCTATGACTTACTGTGGGGTGGTCTCTAATGGAGGCTGCTTCCAGTCATTTGGGTAACTCCTCCTACAGGTTGGGAGGGGGCGTTTGACCCTATGAGGTTTATGCCAGAACCTTCTTGGCAGCCTTCTCCTTGGGGGGGAAGGGAGGCTGTATCCATAATGCAAATGCATTATAATGAACCTAGGGGTTACCCTGTGGCAGAGGTGGAGGAAGAGAGGGCATGTTCTGCACCTGTGGCTCTTGATCTGTCTGCCCCAAGGTCTTGGAAGCCACAAGGTCAGGATGTCATGCCCCTGGGGCTTTTAATGTGTAGCTTATTTATCACTGTCCTTGCCTCCCCCTCCTGTCTCTGTCATTCCCCTCCAAGGATTTGGGACTCTGCCTTAGGGATATTCCTTCTACTGCTCGAGTCTAGCTTCTGCCTATCAGTGGGCAGTGAGGCAGTGGGCAGTGAGGGTTCCGCCTTGAGGGGTAAGCAGGAATGTAGTACAATTTTCAAGTGTCTCCCAAAGGAGATCTTCTCACCATGAGGTTTTTTCAGTGAGAAGTTACAAATTTCCATAGCTTCACACCTCAACATGTGAGAGATAAATAGTAGGTGTTTATAGTCCTAAATTCTTCTTTTAGCAATTATAATATCAAATTTCAGATTTATAATTAAGCAATTATAATATAAAATATCAAATTATAATATTAAATAATAAATTCCTCCTCAGTGAGGTCTGGCATCTCATTAGTGAGATTTTTAAATGATTATTGAGGATGCTTTGGCATTGAAGAAAACAGGAATTGTTTGAGAAACATGGCAGTGAATGTATAAGGTAGTAGGAACAGGCAAACTATTTCTTCTGGACAATAGATGCTAAAATCCTGACATAAAAGTTTTTGTAGTGCGTGTAGCAGATTTTTCAATGTAAGTTTTTGGGGGTAACGTGACCTCTGTAGATGGCTTTCCTAGTCTGTACATCAGTGTGTGACTGGGCCTGTGTAGTCTGATCTGGATGCCCCTCGTTTTTTTTGGTTGGCTCCTTCTGTTCCACTCCCAGAGCCTTTCTCTTTGCCTTTTCTGTGCTGTTCCGTCCTCCTGGGAGCACTCTCTCCAGCCCTCCACTGGCCACTGGCCGGCACCTGCTTTCTTTAGAGCTCTTCTCAGGTCACCTCATCAGACAGACTATGCCCGACCCTCTTCTCTGAGATTGCTCTGCTCTGCTCAGTCTGCTTCTTCTAGCTCTGCATTAGTTGTCTTCACAGCTCTTCTCTTTACCTGAAGTTATATTCTATGCTTGTTTGTTCTTAAGTGCTGCGACGTTAAGCTTCATCTGTCTTGTTCACTGAAAGAGTCCCAGAGACTGAAGCTGTACCTGGCCCATGGCAGGAACTCAAGAGATTATGTCCAGGGAATGCATGATTGTCCAAATGTATCATGAAAATACATACCTTAGTAGGCTGGTTGTGCTGTATTTTATTAAATAAGATTTTGGAAATGGAGAATTTGTTTATCCCCACCCAAGTCTGCAAGGGTGAATTTATGTTCTTATATTTGTGTTACTTGGTGTTAGAGATCTGAAGTGCTAATCACTCATTTCCTTCTTTCCTCCTCCCCTGGATTTCAATTGAATATAAACACAGAGCGAGTTGAATGGAGATTGATATATGCATTATTAAACTGAGCAGTGCCTGATAACCTACAGTGTGGGGGCTTTGGAGAAGCTCCATTTGAAGCAACTTGGATTCACGAATGTCCAATGGACTACCCACTGTGTTGGCAGTCACCTCCCTCCCTCCAACCGAATCTTGAGTGGGTCTGACCAGGAGGCTTTATGGCATGAAACACAAGGCAGAGGGCCCACCATCCTCAGCAAGCCATGAACAGGCCATGAAAAGACAAAATGGAACCTGTTTTATTCATCAACTAGTTAAAATTGTGAAAATGTGGCTCAGTGGATGTCAGCTTCCATTGGTTTCATTAGCAAGTTCTCCTCATATGGAAATGATTCAGTAAACAGGTGGAGAGAGAAATTGAAAGGATTGCTCGAGCTCCACCCCCCTCAACTGGGAACAAAGCAGTATCACCCTCCTCTGTGGAAAAAAAGGGGACAGGTTGCAATTACGGTTATCCCCTGAGTGATTGCAGTTGCAACACATATATTAAAATATACCCACAAACAAATAATTTTAACCAGAAAAGAGCTATCAACACAGGATGTTTCTGAGAGTTGCTTGCAATTGTGAGTCATCTAGACATCTGCCAAATAAAATAGGAGGCTCTGTTTGTACGTATGTTTAAGGGGAAGAGTGGATGTTAATCCAGCATCATTTCAGCACCTGTCAATAAGAAAGGTATATACTTATGAAAAAAAATACCATATCCTACCCTTAATATGTTTAGTATAACTAATACTGACTTCAGGTACAAACTCAGGAGCTTTTTATGTTTCAGGTTCGTGGGAGTAATGGAGAAGTTCTATACATATTGGATGCCACCAACCCACGACACTCCAACTGGCTTCGCTTTGTTCATGAGGCACCATCTCAGGAGCAGAAGAACTTGGCTGCCATTCA
This sequence comes from Mirounga leonina, assembly GCF_011800145.1. Classification (NCBI taxonomy): domain Eukaryota; kingdom Metazoa; phylum Chordata; class Mammalia; order Carnivora; family Phocidae; genus Mirounga; species Mirounga leonina. The sequence goes on from NW_023270620.1 coordinate 785,393, forward strand.
AGTGAGCTTATTTGCTTCTTATTTGTACTATGCACTGTGAGGGGAATGAACTAATTTATAACTGCACTCCCTGTTTTAAATTTATTCCCAGTGATCTGCTTCAAATAACAGTAACTAACTCGTAAAGCAGAGAAATCTCTTCATTCAGCATATGCAGGAAAGGGGCAAGTCTGGTTGTAAATTGACACCAGATCACTCTCTTTATGAGAATTCTTGGGGGAATGAGTTACATGGTCTGATATTGTCCTTGACAGGTCTTGTTTTCAAGTACTTATAATTTATTCAGTGAACATTTATTGATGGTTTCTTTATTTGATCGTTTATTTGGCTCATAGTACAGTATTCTGTGTCATTATTTGGGAAAGGCTTCATGGAGAAGGTTTACTTGGGTATATCCCCATGACTGGATTTTGAGCTTCTTGAGGATAGTGTATTAGTCAGGGTTTTCCAGAGAAGTAGAACCAATAGGATCTATATATCTATATCTATATATCTATATCTGTATCTAAATCTAAATCTGTCAGAGAGAGATTTATTCTAAGGAATTGGCTTATGTGGTTATGGAAGAGTCTAGCCAAATCCAAAGTCTGCAGAGCTAATGTCACGCTTTGAGTCTAGAGGCCACGGGCTGCTGTAGAACAAGGAAGAACCAATTTCCCACTTCACATGCCATTAGGCTGGAAGAACAGATATTCCAGTTTGAAGCTCATCAAGCAGGAGAATTCTCTTATTTGGGGGAGGGTCACCCTGTTGTTCTGTTCAGGCCTTCAACTGCCTGGATGAGGCTCACCCACACTGTGGAGGGCAATTTCTTTCACTCAAGTCCATCTATTTAAGTGTTATTTTCATGCCAAAACACCGTCACAGAAACACCCGGAATGATGTTTGAACAACTATCTGGGAATCCCATTGCCCAGTCAAGTTAACACATGAAATTAACCGTCCTAAGTAGAAACCGTATTTTATTGAATTCTGTATCCCTCTATCCTAGTATAGTGCTGCACATAACATTGGGCTCTGATAGAAACTATGATTGAACTTAGGTGATTCCTTAGTAGAAATTAGGCCGAGAAGAGAAAAAGTTAAGGCAATAAGTTTTTAGAGGGGTCCTCTAATTAAAACTCTTTGATCAGATGATTAACAGAACAAAGAAACATTGCATTCTTTTGGGAAATTGGCTGATCGCATGTGAAAACACAGCTCCTGGTTCCTAAACTGCAAAAGAAGAAGCAAAGCTATGGTTGGCAGAAATGAGAGAAGGAAAAGAATAAGGGAACTAATGTTTCCTTAAGTTTTTACCATGTGTCCCGTTCTAGAAGCTTCATAAACGTCATGTCATTTACGCAAATCAGAAAAACTCTTAAGTTTAATAATTTGCTGAGGCTTGTGCTGATTTCACTCAATTATGAGTGTAAACCAACAGTCACAAGAGGGAAAATGCACAGAATTAGGTTTTAGAGTAACCAGAAAAGATCGTCATCTAGAATATAACATTTCCTGATGTTATTTGCTAACCAATGTTTTTTTCAGTACAAATAAGTATCGGATGACCAGTGTGATTACTGTCTTTTTTTGTCTGGATAAATGAGAGATGCCTCTTACGATCAGGCTACGTTGGGCTGGAAAAGAGGATCTTTCGGCAGTTAGAGATATTCAAGTCATTTTTCAGATTATCCATGACATACATTGATCCAACCACAGATGTCAACTGATCTTTTTAAATGTGTAGACGTTAACTTTTTTTCAAGTATTTTGTATTTTTTTTCGTGGTTTCCTGATGCAGTCATTTCACAGCATCCCCAGTTACCTCATAATTTTAATCTACAGACTCAGTTTTAGTGTTTCCTTGTGAATGTTACCGCTATCAAAAAGCCTACAGACCCATGAAATTTACTTTAGGCAAACCCATTGTGTTGTGTTGTTTCTTTATTATTGCGTTTTAGAGAATGTTATTCTATTTAAACTAGATTCTTTTCTCCTTATGCTTAAATGATAACTTTCACCTTTGCTCAGATGCCTTGTGTTCGAGACATTTCTTCCTATTGGCTGTTATTTCTGTAGCACCAGTAACTCTCTCCATTCGCCCAGCTTCCAAGGTGTCTCCCGCTCAGCTTTGAGTTTTGTGTCAGGCTCTCTCAGATAAGCCTTGTCGAAGAGTTCCCTTTCACTGTACATTTTGCTTGTAATGATCCCTTTAGGTAATGGACTACTATGTCAGTAGGTGTTTATCTCCATCTTCTCTTAACCCACATTCGCACCTCCATGCCCTATTACTTTATTTCATTATATAGGACCACCTGCATGTCTCTCTTTTTTAGTCACCGCAGTTGCTAAGACTTAGACAGTTCTCATGTTCATTTGGGTCTTCAGTACAGTACTGTTCTTCCGCTAGGTCAGCTGTGCTTCTTTCCTTGAAAGAAAGAAGGAATCTATGAGGGATGACTGTTGCAACTTTGATACTCCCAGAAATTATTATTTGATTTAAGAGGAGGTGAAGCAGGATGGGGTTAGAAGAGGATTCATAAACTAATTAGAGGCTCTGTGAAATTTCACCCTCAAATTTAATTAGAATCTGTTTGGAGGCCACTGGGAGAGTCTTTTGGTGCACAAGTGATGACAGTGCCTTTAATTTCTTTTAACATAGTTTTGGCCTTTCTTTAGAGGGGGGTGAGTGCACTCTAACCATGTTACTTGCCATGGAGCACAGTATGGATCTTTGGTAGCTCCCTTGGTGGAGCGTCTGTTTTACTTGAACGGTAGCTGGAGTAGCAGAACGTTCAGGGTTCAAAATCACATCTGAGCTAGGGGCAGAGGACATAATAGTTGGGTCACAAGGCTGACGGTGATGTCAGCCTTCTGATTTGTTGGGATAATCTCCTGAGGGTTGCATTCCAGAAACATTGAGTTGGTAGGAGAAGATCATAATGTTTCCTGCATAACATTATGAATCACTTACATTCCAAATTGTATCTGAAATTTGGGGTATTCAGGAAATTTTTTATTTGAGCTGTATGTCCCAGGAGTGGAGTAAATGAGAAACATTTGTGGCTATGTGGCTTGCTTGGTGGAAAACGTCAATACTTGGTCCAATTTTTTTGGACAAGGGATTAAGAATTTGAGGTCTGTTTGGCAGAGGATTGGAACTCTTTTTTAGAGACTTAGTTTACTTGTAGTTTTGCAATTTATTTGATTTTGGAAAATTTGCTTTGGAAATGATGATTTAAATATATGAATTATTGAAGGATCTCGTAAGCAAAACAATTCTTCCCACATGCACACATTTCAGAATAATTAGTTGAACTGTATGTTTAGACTTCTGAAAAATATTTCCAACTGAACCAGAAAATTCTAACCGTGAAAGATGTGGCTTAAAATGAACCAAAAGAATTCTTAGACCCCATAAAAAATGGGTGATTCTTATTAAATATTAATTTTATTACAGCAAAGGAAAAAAATGTAATATTTGAAAAAATATTTGACCTACTCAGGGTTTTACAGGATTTTAAAAATTTCTGCTCTTTTCATAGAAAATTATTTATTTAGGTACAGAATTTTGTCATTCAAAGTTGACACTGAATTCTTGGGAAATTTCAGAGATATATTTAAGGACATATCTCCAGGCATCCCTTCCCTGGGACTTTTTTTGCAGTATATTATCAATATAAATGAAAAGGTGGCTTGGTGTTATAAGAAAAAGGAGCATGTGGAAAAACATTTGGGTTTTGGTACACCTCACGAGGGATGTCAGGTTGTGGGGATGGCCTAAATAAGTTGAGAGAGCACTAGGTATTGAGCCAGACTTGTGATGTCAGCACGGCTTTGTCCCAATTCTGATGTCAGTTTAGTTTTCCTGTTACCAGGAGAGCTATTTTATTACACATTATTATCTCTCCTTCCTCTGCCTTGTGCGAGAATGGACAGTCTTAGGCAGTCTATCCTGGAGTCTTCTGGTGACATATGATATTTCAAAATGGCAGAGCTGGAAGATCAGATGTGGATTCCCTAGGAGAGAAGCAACTTGAATGTTTTTAAAGCACAGACAAGACTTTCTCTGTTGTCATCAAGACACTGAGATCCACAGGTGTCTTTTTTTTTTTTTAAAGATTTTATTTATTTATTTGAGAGAGAGCAAATGAGAGAGAGCACATGAGAGAGGGGAGGGTCAGAGGGAGAGGCAGACTCCCCGCCGAGCAGGGAGCCTGATGCGGGACTCGATCCAGGGACTCCAGGATCATGACCTGAGCCGAAGGCAGTCGCTTAACCAACTGAGCCACCCAGGCGCCCCACAGGTGTCTTAAATGGTGTTGATGCAGCATTCAAATTGCAGTCTTATCAACCTAGCAACCAAGCAACCAAAAAAAGAAAAAAGAAAAAAAAAGAAATATCAAAAGGATTTTTCATTTATACCTAAAATTATAAATAGTTTTCTCTAATTCAGTTTCTTCTCTATTTCTGTTTCTTCCTATCAGATTTATATAAATGACATTTTTAGATTTTTCTAGAATCTATTACAGAATATTAATTGCAACTGTCTAATGAGTTCTTCAGTAACACCACAGAAGTATCAGTTAAATAACTTACAGACTTTTTAATGGATTGCCTTATAGCAAAGTACATACTTGTCTTTCAGTAGGTAAAAGTTTAAACTGAAGTACAATTACAAGCAGTTGGTCCTATGAAGTTTTAAATACTAGCCCTACTGTGGCCACATATTCTTGTGGGGAGTAGAGGAATTATTGTATTACTTAGCAACTTATTATTTTAATTCAGATTGTAGTTTATCGGCAGGTCAAATGAGTATTTATAGAAATACCCTTAAGTTATGTATAGTGATAACCTTGAAATATATCAGTTAATCCTTAATAATGATGATGGCGATGGTAGCTAACACTTACCGAATACTTAACTATGTGCCAATAAATGGTTATGTGTATTACAACCTTAATACTTACCATGATCCTATAAGGAAGGTGCTATAATTGTTGCCTCCCTTTGTCAAATGAGGACGCCGATACGCAGAGTGTAAGTAACTTGCCTGAGGCCACACAGCCAGTAGGTAGCTGGGTAGGAATTGAATCCAGGTGATCTGTCTTCCCTGCCCACCCTCTAAACCCCTGTGCTGGAATACCTTAGAGTTGAGATAATTTATAAAGGAGTAAATGCAGATTTTAAAAACCGTCTATGTTTCTGAACTTACTATTTGGATATTTTTGAAACTACTGAACATTTGCAGAACAGTTTAATTTAAAAATATGCATATTTTAGAGTTATTTACATCAGGTATTCCTTGGTCTTTTTAAGTTCTCAAACTAGTCCTGAGTTCATTCAAATCATTGCACCTTTCTTAGGCAGTATCTGTCATGCTTAGGCAATATCTGTCCTTGCCTCTTTTTCCCTTTGGTTCCTTTCTCCTCAGCTGCTAGCAAATGTGTTAAAAATACGTTAAAGTTAGCATTGAGGTCTCTTGAAATTAATAATAGTAAAATTTCAGGATCAGAGCATGTCAGTTTGGGTGTAGGGGAAAGTTTCGAGTAGGTGGGACTTCCTGAGCTTCTCAATCCAGAAACCATACAGGTAGTTTCTGGGGCTACCTCCACTTCTTCTTCCACCAGTTCTGCTTCCGAGTGTCCATGTCCCACCCAGCAGCAAAACCGACTGTGCTATTGCCTTTTGACTATGAGGATTCTGTGAATCACTTTTATTAGAGTATGACTTTTGAGTTATTTTTCAGAATGATTTTCATCTAGCCTGTCTTAACCAACTGAGCCACCCAGGCGCCCTCATCTAGCCTGTCTTATCTGTGTCTTTTTGTGATTGTATTAGTTATCTATTGCTGCATGACAAATTTCCCCCAAATTTTAACAGTTTGAAACAACAAATGTTCATTATTTCACACATTTTCTGAGGATCAGGAATTTGGGAGCAACTTTCCTGGGTGGTTCTGGAATTCTTGCTCAAGGACTGTTGCAATCAGGTATCAGCTGGGGCTGTTTGAAGCCTCCAAAGACTTGATTGGGGTAGGGATTCTGCTTCCAAGATTACTCACATGGCTCCTCTACCATGTGAACCTACTTACCTAGGGCTCCTCATGACATGGCAGGTTGCTTCTCTGAGAGTGATGTGAGAGAGAGAGAGGCCATCTTTTATAAACTAATTTTGGAAATGACATACTGTACCATTACTGCCGTGGGATGCTATTAGTCACATAGACACAGACCCCGGTACAGTGGAGGAGGGGACTACACAAGGGTGTCAGTTCCAGGAGGTAGGGCATCTTTGGGGGCCATCTGTAAGGCTGGCCCTGGCAATGGTCAGTGAGGGAAATTTGCTTTATAGAAGGATGACGAAAGGTTAGAGTCAGTGGACAAAACAAGCACTTGATATAGAATCAGAAGGAAGGCAGAACTGAGCCTAGTCTGGATACTACGAAGAAAGGCAATTTAAACAGGAGATTCCCGGCTCTGAGCCTTGCTGGCTGAGCAGTTCACTTGATGCATTCATTCAACTAATAGCTCTCGAGCATCTGCTGTGTGCCAGGGCCCGAGCTGCACACTGGAGCTATCATAGTTCAAAAGATACCCAGTCACTGTCTCTGTGGCGGTAAAAATAATCTTGGAACTCTTCCTTTTTGTGAATAAATGATCATAATACCTACCTCACTGGATTTTGTGAAGATTAAATGAAACGAGATAACATATGCAAAACACCTGGCCCCTATGTGTGCCAATATAAGTTAGCAAGTATTTTTATCACGGCTCTGCCACGTTTATCGTTTTTGTCTCTGTAGTTTTGTTTCTATATAAAACAGGGCAAAATCTGTTTTATTTCTTCTAAAATCTTCTCAAGGTAGCTGGTATAAATGCAAGCATGTCAAAGACGTGTTAGTGAATAATCACCCCTCGGGGATCAGCCTGCTACGTGGAATGACTAAATCCTAACGAGCCTGCCCCCAGCGATGCCAGATGCAGCCGGGCGCCCTACTGCTGAGCTCCTCGGTTGTTGGGGGCACGGGGAGGCGTGCGTCCACTTAGGCCACTTGAATACTGTTTACTGTGCCATTGTACAGGCCGCGGCTGTGTGGCTTGTCTTCTTTTTTTTTTTTTAAAGATTTTATTTATTTATCTGAGACAGAGAGAATGAGAGAGACAGAGAGCACATGAGAGGGGGAGGGTCAGAGGGAGAAGCAGGCTCCCCGCCGAGCAGGGAGCCCGATCCGGGACTCGATCCCGGGACTCCGGGATCATGACCTGAGCCGAAGGCAGTCGCTTAACCAACTGAGCCACCCAGGCGCCCTGGCCCGGCTTCTCTTTGGAAAGATTGCTAGGACTTCATAAACGTAAGAAATGTCCTGTGAGGAAGGTGTCTTGTTGTGCTGTGCAGAGACCTTTATTAGATACAGTGGTTTGGCAGCCTCAGAGATAGGTTTCAGATCGTTATGATGATGCTAAGCCACTTCTCAGTGTTGGTAGAGAAGCGGGTTTTGTGCAGACCCATTGTTTCTTAGAGAACATGCTGACTTTCTGCCTGCCCTCAGCTATCTTTCAGAATGCGGAACTCTGGATGTGAGTAGGTAGGGTCTCTAGAAATCCTTTCGGAGACTTCTGTGCTTTCATAATTTGCAAGCCAGCAAAGTCCACCTTTGTGACATCAACCAGAGAGAAGCTGGAGCGCTGGAGAATGTTCGTTTCCTGATTGATGTGGGGCCTTTGTTAACAGGATTGGTCACAGTCAAAGTATGAAGTAGAACTTAAAATAGGAATTCTGTGAAATTATTCTTCTGGGAGGAAAAGTGCTGAGTCTTCTATTTTATATTTAATTTAAATTTATTATTACTAATTTAAAGTTAAATTCTATTTAATATTTTACTTTATAATTTTTTTTTAAAGATTTTATTTATTTATTTGAGACAGAGAGAATGAGAGAGAGCACGAGAGGGAAGAGGGTCAGAGGGAGAAGCAGACCCCCGCTGAGCAGGGAGCCCGATGCGGGACTCGATCCTGGGACTCCAGGATCATGACCTGAGCCGAAGGCAGTCGCTTAACCAACTGAGCCACCCAGGCGCCCCTACTTTATAATTTTTAAAACTTGAAACAAAATTATTTAAAATGTTCCCAACCCCTCCAGAATAGAAGTCCAAACTAAGTGATATATTCGTGGGCTCACTTAAAGAAATGATTTACTTCTATGACCGTTTCTGTCACTGGGCTGAGTTCCCCAAGAACAGTCCGTATCAGCTGTCTTTGTTTTCCCACTGCCCACCCTGGCAGGGGTGCATCCAGTCGGGGCTCAGTGAGTGCTGGGTGACTTGGCCTCCTCTGCTCTCTGTCACTTCTCTCCTGATGTGGGACACCAAGCTGAAGGTGCCTTGTCAATTTGGGAGAAAGCGTATGTCTCTTTCCTTTGAAATAACAGAAGGCAAATGCTTCCACCTGAACTGTGGTCTGTAGTTTCCTTGCATGAGAGTATTCAGTCTGGCAAAGCGTTAACATTTTTACTCTGTGAGCACAGAGTATGTACTGGTATTTGTGTACAAGTTTCAGTCTACTGTGTGAGCACTCTATCTCTTAGCCAGATAACTGTGTGGCCAACAGCACCTTGTTGTTAAGTCATAGATCTTTTTACAGTTATTACCACAGATAGAGCCTTAGATTAAGAGAACTTCGTTGAGGGCACCTGGGTGGCTCAGTTGGTTAAGCGACTGCCTTCGGCTCAGATCATGATCCTGGAGTCCCGGGATCGAGTACCACATCGGGCTCCCTGCTCGGCGGGGAGTCTGCTTCTCCCTCTGACCCTCCTCCCTCTCGTGCTCTCTGTCTCTCATTCTCTCTGGATGTAGCTCTCTGAGTTGTAGCCCACTGTTTGTGGTGCTTTATTGCATCAAGAAGGTACAGAGTTGAATGAAAGAGGAGTTCTAAGATTTGAGTTCTGGCCTTCCCTTTTTTGGAGTTTAACAAGAGTCTAGGAAGTAATTAAATATATCATCATCATGGCTGACTTATGTCAAAACTATACACACTTTTTATTATACTTAATTAAAGACCCTCAGGCTTGAGACACATCCAGTGTTTCAGCTCAGGTCCAAAGGCAGGAGAAAGCTAATGTCCTAGTTTGGAGGCAGTCAGGCAGGAGGAATTCTCTTTTACTTAGGGAAGGGTCAGTCTTTTGTTCTGTTCAGGCCTTCAGCTAGAAGCTCTTCCATGTTGTGGACGGCAAGCTCCTATACTCAGTCTGTGAATTCACCTGTTAATCTCATCTGAAAACACTCTCACAGATACACCCAGAATAATGTTTGACCAAATATCTGGACACCCTGTGGTCCAGTCAAGTTGATACATAAAATATACCATTATATTGATCAAATGAACAAAATTTCTTATAGGTTTTTACTTTTCAGTCCCTTTTTTTTTTCTGTCTCATTAGTGTGAAATGGTTGCCTTACAGTTTTCTTCAAATGCTGCAATTCACAGAGCACGTTTAATCTGTGCCTCACTTCTCAGTACTGCACACATCAAAGCCACTTTCTCAGTCAACTTCTCTGCAACTTTTCTGCAATCCCCAGTGTTAACAGCTAGGTTTGTTGCTTGCCATAACTAAACTACCCTTTGCAAGTGCTGTGACTTTGCCAACGTTGTTTTCCCTATTTTAATAGGCCCACTCGCTCTTGATCTTATCTTGTCCAAAATTTAACCAGCTTACAAGGTTCAGAGTGAATTTCAAACGCTGTTGTGAAACTGCCCCTAAAAGTCCCAGAGCTGCTCTCTGTGCAGCTGTCTTGCCTTTTTGCTCTTTCTGGTAATTTAACCAGTTTCTATTCTGTTTCCACCAAGAGCATGTAAAATCCTATAGAGCAGGAACTGGCTTGGGCATTCTTGTGAGTGTGGGTATTTTGCGGTACTGTGTGCATTATGGGCAACAATAAATGCGTTGAATGAACATTCAGTTTCTCTCCTAGGTTTTTGAGTTGACTTTTGGTATGTTGAGTGGGGTGTGCTTGGCCTGATGCTGGTTCTCATTCCAGGAAGCGTATCTGCTTGTCTAATCTGTTCTCTTAATTGCAGTTGGTTAAAACACTCTCAGTTGTTGGCTAACTTTTGAATTCTTAAGAATTCATTGGGAATGGGAAGTTGCTTCCCCAACCTTTTTTGTAGCAAGTTCCACTTTCCTGAATGACACTCTTGCCTTTATGGTTTTATTAATTCAAAAGGAAATGACAATTATTTTTCCCTTACTTAGTTCAGTTCAGTGGATCCTTTGTGGATAGCCTTCAAAGAGCAAGGTGTTGAGTCAGGTACTGAGATTTCTACATAGATGAATATGATATAGGGCCTGCCCACAGGGAGTAAGCAATCTTTGGGGAAGGGGGGAGGCAAGGGGAAGGAGAGGCCTGTGTTTAGCTAATTCTCATGCCATTTAGAATAATAAATATTTTCGGAATGATAATTTATATATAATTTGAGGTTATAATCCCTTCCCCCCATGGAGTTAATAGCTAAATAAATACAGATCAGGGTGGTAAATACTTTGATAGGGATAGCATAGACCTTTAGGGAGGCATATATGGGGACCCAATTGCTCAGACTTGGTTATATGATAATTTGGTTGAAATTCTCTTTTCTGATAAGATATGGATCAGTACTTGGTCAGGTAATAGAAAAAGTTTGTGCTAGTAGAGATCATAGAATTGCTATTTCAACCATTTTATTTTAACTTAAGTTTTATAAGTATACTTTGATTCTTTAATTTGTTTGATTTATGACCAAAGCCTTCTTGATTCTGAGTATAGGTTTTCTCACTAGAGTTTGCTACTGTATTTTTTTCATAACTACTCCTTATAGTATTCAGTTTTGCTTTTTTAAAAGTCATATGAGTAAAGCCTCTTTCTTGTAAAGCAACCTGAGTGCAGAAAATCCTTCCAGATTTATAATTTTCCCCCATTTTTTAGAATTGCTTTGCCTTCTGTATCTTGACAGTTTTTTTTTTACAGACTTACCTTTGAGTCTTTTCAAAACATACAACTGATTTTCTTAGAAACAGTGGCATTTTTTCTTACTCATATCTTTGGTTTATGTAATGTTTAGTTAAGTTACTAATTAAAATAACTTGTACAAGTGACACAAACATGTCTGGGAACAAACACAACGGACTCAGGACACAAGTACGCAAGTCAAGTGGCAAGGACAGAGGTGTGTGGGCAAAGCAGAAAGCAGGCTGCTTACTGAGAAGACTTTGTTTTGGGCATCATTTGGTAGATTTGATGCAGGGTGTCAGGGAAATCTGGGAATGAGTTAAGTGGAGGTCATTTAAGAGCTTCTGATGTAAAATAGAGCAAATATGCTGTGGGAACACAATATGCTCTCTAATTGCTTGTATATAAAATAGCCACTCTGTTCCCTGTAGCATTATTTTAAAGTGTTTTGGCCTGTCAGTATTGATAACTTGTATCTAAGTAAAATAGCCGAGGTATAGGTTTTTTTCTATGAAGAGCCTCCATTTCCCAGGATCAAATCATGTGTTTTCTATGTAGCAAATTTTTCTTTTTATTCTTCTGGTCTTTTCTGTTGACTTCTTTCTCTGTGATGTCAGATTTGTTTTGTAAGGTGCTTCAAAGATTACTATCTTTGCTTGAGCCCCTCAGAGAAAGATGGCATATATGTTAGTGATTTGTGATTGTTGTTTTTTATTTATGGACTTTTTTTTTTTGTCTAATACAGTATCTCATTCCTGGGAATTATATTAAACTGTTTCTTTGCTTTGTGGCTGATTATGAGCTGTGGTTAGAAAAGAGACCATTTTAGGGGCACCTGGGTGGCTCAGTTGGTTAAGCTCTGATTATGATCTCATGGGTGGTGGGATGGAGCCCTATGTAGGGCTCTGCACTCAGCGGGGAGTCTGCTTCTCTCCTTCTCCCTCTCCCTCTGCCCCTCCATGTGCTTGCTATCTCTCTCTCTCTCTCTCAAATAAATAAATAAATCTTAAAAAAAAAAAAGGAGAACATTTTATTTACATTTGTTTGAAACTTCATTTTTCTTATAGGACCTGATTAACGCACCATAAACATGAAATTAACTTACTTTGCACAGTTCACTCTTTAAAATACCCCTGTCCTTTTCCTGCTTCATGTGATTTTCCTTGATCTCAAGACGTTTTCGTTTTACTCACCAAGAAAATAATTTAAAAAGTATTATTTTTGCTTAAGTCATTGTATCAGTCAACTTTTGCCAAGAAGACTGCTCTAACAAGTAACCTTAAAGTCTTAGTGGTTTGTAGCAACAAAGATTTAATTTTTGTCCACACAAGTCCAGGCTCCTGGAGGCTTGACTCTTTCCAGCGTTCAGTTCCACCTGGTGTCTATAGGAGCAACCCTTAGCAGAGACTCACCTTTTTCTGGCAAAGGGAAAGAGCAGTCACCCAAACGTGATGACTGTTTTAAAGCTTTCTCTTAGACATGGTTCACCTTGCTGCCAGTCACGTTTCTTGGGTCGATACAAGTCACCTGGTCAAGCCTGATCCAGTACACACCTCCCATAGCCACCACTCTGAGACTCTAAGCTCCATCGCAACTTGGTATAGTCCTCTTCCTGGGATGGGAGTGAATAAAAAGGAATGTGATGTTCTGTTACAGTTAGGTCTTTTTATTTTATTTTTATTTTTTTTTAAAGATTTTATTTATTTGACAGAGACAGAGACAGCGAGAGCAGGAACACAAGCAGGGGGAGTGGGAGAGGGAGAAGCAGGCTTCCCGCCGAGCAGGGAGCCCAATGTGGGACTCGATCCCAGGACCCTGGGATCATGACCTGAGCCGAAGGCAGTCGCTTAACCAACTGAGCCACCCAGGCGCCCCACAGTTAGGTCTTTTTAAAAGATTTTTTGTTTTATTGTTAGGTGAGTATTAATAGATATATTTTGTGAATTTCACTGTGGAAATGATTTTTTCCTAAAGTTTTTCAACTTTGTATGTTGAGCTCTGCAGAAATGATGTTGATGTACGGGTTGAGGCAGAATTAGGGTTTTTGTAAAGAAGAATTAAGTGAAAGAATATGAAATATGGAATTCTTCCTATTTCATTACATTTTCTCTTCTCCACCTTTGTCACTTGTCCCCTACTTCTATTGATAATCAAGTAGGAGTCCAAACTTTTTTTTTCATCCACACTGGTATAGTTTCAATTTGTAACCTCAGGAATTTTGTAGATGATTTCCTATTGTGTTGATTAGTCCTTAGTCGTTTTGGCTGGGGAATCTGAATTCTCACTACTTACTACCTTTTCAATACAATGAATTGTGTCTTTGCCAATTTCACAATCATGGTTTTTTCTTACATCATGCACATGTGGACAACAGTCTGCCAACAAGTAAACAGAAACCAAGTTAAGTCACTGACAGGCACAGCTGAAATACCAAGTCACCCATGGCCTTTTCTAGAGTTATATTTATTTGCACACAGTGGGGATTATATTTCCTAACAAAACAAGAGACAGTTACTTTTCCTGTTTCGAAATAGCAGAACTGAACCTCAAATGCATGAGTTCGTGAAATCTATCCTAGTGGGGCATGGTACTTGAGAAGGGACAGTGGGCAAATTGTCAAAGAAAGCTGAGGTTTTTGAGTGATGCTGGATGTCCGAAGGAGACAGGGAGTTTGAAAAGGAGATACATCTAGATATCCAGGAGTGAATGTTTTATGATAGTGATAGAATCGGAAAGAATTAAACTGGAAGGCATTGTGAGTTTCTTTGGTTCTAGCTATTTCCACAATACAGAAGCAGTCACATTGATAAAATCTTATCAAGTGGTGACCTACGTTATTCTGTGTAATTTCAGAGAAGCCCCCTTTCCAAGTCTTACAGGGTTGTGTACCAAGCTTTTTTTCACTGACATCCTCCTTAAGTGTCTCTTAATTCCATACCAACCTTCCTTTTCATAGGGTGAAGTCTGAGGGGGGAGCAATGATCACATCATCCTGTAGGCATGCTTTTCTCTTTAGCTTCGTTAAAATAGCCCTTCGGAAAGATGTTATTTCACTTGTGATTGAATCTAGCTCTGGAAGGGATGAGATAATAAAGTCTATCTCCATCCTTTTACAGATGAAGTAAAAGAGTTCCAAAGATGATAAGAGACTTGCCCAAGGTGAGAGGGCCTGAGTGGGAAAGCCAAAGCCAGAAGAACAATCTTGAATCCTAATTAAGTGTTCTTACTTTGTATATATCATATAAGTGGTTATTTTAAGAGTCGATCTACATAACAGAATATAAGTTTTTCCTGTGCATGAGGTTAAGGCAACATAGTAAATAATAGGTGTCTGACCAAAGAAAGGGAATTATTTTGTGAGTCATTGAAAAGTAAGCAGAGGGACGCCTGGGTGGCTCAGTCGGTTAAGTGGCTGCCTTTGGCTCAGGTCATGATCCCAGTGTCCTGGGATCGAGTCCCACATTAGGCTTCTTGCTCAGTGGGTACCCTGCTTCTCCCTCTGCTTGTACGCGCTCTCTCTGGCAAATAAATAAATAATAAAATCTTAAAAAAAATAAGCAGAAAAAAAAATTATATGAGGACAAATCCCCTTTAGGCCATAAATGCATTGGGTTATTTGAGACTCTTTTAGGAAATATTTTATCCAGTAAAATTGAAATTGTAGCTGTATAGATTAACTAAGTCTACTTCACTTCTGACTTCATTATGCCAGTTCTTCTCACGGTTCTAGTTCTAGACTGGCTCTGAGATTTACTAAGTGTGAGCTTTATAATTTATTTATGATCTCTGAACCTCAACTTTCCCCTTTGTAAAATATGCACTGGTTGGAGGAGTTCTTCTGGGAGATGGACCCTGATGCTGGTTCTAAAGCCCTAAAGTCTAAAGACTGCCTCCTCGTGTTCCTCTCTAGACCTGAGTTTTACTCTGGCATAGGGGCTGATTCCATCATCCCTGGACTCATTCCCGTGATGGAACTTCCCAACCAGTGTGCTAAGACACCCTAGTGAGCTAAGAGTGGTTACCAGTATGGGAAGAGATAATGACATTGATTATAGTATTTGTTTTTAAGACCATATACATGCAGATAGTCATTCAAACTTCATGACAGTTGATATAACAGTATTTATTTGGCTACCCTGCTATACTTTATGAATTCAGAAATGGATTTTGGTGCATTAGAATTTTGGTGGAGCACCTGCCATAAGAGGACGCTCTGTAGCAACTCTACCACATGGCACTTTCCTGTTGAATCATCCCCTCCAGGTTACTACTTTTTTCTGGATTTGTTTATCTTCATTACCTAAGTTTGTTTCGAAAACCCTGACAATTAAGATATTCAGAGAAGCTCTTGTGTGTAAATTTGCCTCCAAATTTGAATTCCATATGTGATGTTACCAAAATGATGAATCTAATAAAATCTAAGCCACCATTATTTTTTTCAGTGTTATTCAGAGAGACAGATCAGCATTCTCCTGTACTTTACATATCTGAATGGGTTGTCTGTCTAAAGGAAGAGCTTTGCAAAGAGTTTATGACCTAAAATAATTCTTTTTTTCGATCGGGGATTATGAACGACTCTTACTTTGCGGATTTGTTGAAGAATAGTAATTAACTTTAAAAAATGGCTGCATTGGGGGTGCCTGGGTGGCTCAGTCAGTTAAGCATATGCCTTTGGCTCAGGTCATGATTCCAGGGTCCTGGGATCAAGCCCCATGTCGGACTCTCTGCTCAGCGGGGGGCCTGCTTCTCCCTCTCCCCCTGCTCCCCCCCCCCCCCGCAGTTCATGCTTGTTCTTTCTCACTCTTTCTCTGTATCTCAAAAAATAAAGAAAATCTTTAAAACATGGCTGAATTGGGTAATATTCTTGGGCACCTGAGTGAAGGACTACAGGAAAATATATTTACATATACAAAGAAGATACAGATTCAAAGCAAAAATCTGAAGTTGATGTTTTATTTTGAACCTTAAGAAGAATTGTTATTAAATAGAGAAACATCTGTGAATGCTTGAGGGAAAACTGCAACATCCCAGACTCATCCTCGACCCTTCTACTCTCACACTGCATGTGCGTTGTCAGGAAATAACATCTGCTTTCTCTTCAGATCATACTTAATACTTCTCAACATCTCCATTATTTCCCTGCCATAACCCTCCCAAGTCACCACTATCTGTGGTTTATTGTAATAGCCTACCACCAAAGGCAAATAAAGGAAAGTATCTGTAAACTTTTTACTAATAAGTGCTTTCCTTCTACAGACACAAGCAATTTAGTATTCTTTTTTACTATCCATTATTTGTAAAGTGTTGAGCAACTGTTATGAGTGCAGTTTATGTTGTGGGCGACACATGGTAATTCTCATTTGCTGCCTTGAGGAAATTATCTTTGGGAAGACAAGATCAACACATATTAGAACTTCACTGATCATATGAATTAAATGACAAAAACCACAGAAATAAATTATAACTGCCCAATAAAGTTAAGGCATTTTATTAAGAGAAACCCCCTGGAACCTACATGCATTTAGTAGATTAGAGAAGGTTTCATGGAGAAGGATGAAAATGAGCTGTGGCTCAGATGATGCTGAGGAGTTGTAACAGGGAGGCCAGGTGGCATCTTTGCAATTATACTAAGGCAGGAATGAGGCCAATGTTTTCTGAGAGGAAGTATACCAGTTGGACTGAAGAATAGGAGGCAGGTACGTTTGAAGGATAGTTGAAGATGAGAGAAAAGTGGGTTCAGATTATGGGAGTCTATTTGATAAGCCTTTGGAGGCATATTTGGGGATATGACTGGTTCTATATGTTGAAAACCCTGAGCGGGGGCTGGAGATTGGGGGATGGACCCGTCAGTATTATTGGTAGGAAATCTTAAGTAGAGTTTAGAATGTGGTTTTGGAGAACATGATGGGTGTAGGTACGGTGACCAACTGTCCTGGTTTGCCCAGGACTCTTTCAGTTTTAGCTGTGAAAGTCCTGTGTCCTGGGAAACCCCTCAGTTGAAAGCAAAGCAGATGGCTGGTCACGTTAGGAATAGTTCAGACAAGTGACTGAGATCGGAGGTCCAAACCAGAGTGACGCATTAGTATGTTAACAAGAGAACAGAGCGTGACAACCAGAAATCCAAAGCAATTCAGAGCTCTGGTAGGCAGTCAGTGAAATTGGATTATATTTTGTCCGAGAGCAATTTGACCAAATGAAATTCAGTCGAAAGCAGCATTGTCTTAGCAACTTTATGTGGCATTTGGGTTGAAATAAATTTTG
>NW_023270620.1:802629-890312 GCF_011800145.1 Mirounga leonina
GTGGCATTTGGGTTGAAATAAATTTTGAAAAAAAGGAATATTTTATCCACTGGTTTTCAAGTTTTATATCATGATAATAACAACAACAACAATAATAATAATAGCAGTAGTTACCATTCGTGAATGCTTACCATATGCCAGTCACTTTACCAGATTTTACAGATATTCTCACTTTTTTTTTTTTTTAAAGATTTTATTTATTTATTTTGACACAGAGAGAGAGACAGCGAGAGAGGGAACACAAGCAGGGGGGAATGGAAGAGGGAGAAGCAGTCTTCCCGCAGAGTAGGGAGCCCGATGTGGGGCTGGATCCCAGGACCCCGGGATCATGACTTGAGCCAAAGGCAGACGCTTAACCGAGACACCCAGGCGCCCCACAAATATATATTCTTTTTTTTTTTAAGATTTTATTTATTCATTTGACAGAGAGAGACACAGCGAGAGGGAACACAAGCAGGGGGAGAGGGAGAAGCAGGCTTCCCGCCGAGCAGGGAGCCCGATGCGGGGCTCAATCCCAGGACCCCGGGACCATGACCTGAGCTGAAGGCAGACGCTTAACGACTGAGCCACCCAGGCGCCCCAAGATATTCTCACTTTTAATCCTTACCACCAGCCTGTGAGATAAGCACTGTTATTTTCTTCATCTTGCAAATGAAGAAACTGGTGGTTTGAGAGATTAAGCTGTTTGCACAGTTACACAGGCAATCACCCGCAGAAAGAGACTTTGAACCCTGGCCAGTCCAAAGCCTGTGCTGTTTAGTCACTATGCGGTACAACTTCCGGATATCAAGAACCAGGTCTGTTTATTTTTTATGTTTTATTTTACTGCAAAATAACCCCCGTTAATTCTAGAAAAATTGTAAGGTATGAACTAGCAGAAGAAGACTCTGCAAAATACTTAAAATTACCTCTACTTAGAAATAAGCTCTGTTAACATGCTTGTTGGTATCTTTTTTTTGTGGGGCACATTGGTATGCATATATATATATACATATATATGACATATTTTTTTCTTATAAAATTACATCTGGTAAATTTTAAAACCAATTGCTAGGCATTTAATTTATTTCAACTTCTTTTGCTGGGTATTTATGCTACTGCAGCTTTTTGATGCTACAAACACCTTGCAGTAGAAATAATTAGCTGAAAATGATATACAAATAAAGCAAAATGAAACAAGACAACAAATTCAGAATGATGGACAGTAATGTCAGAGATGGGTAACAGTTGTAAAACCATTGACTCTATGTTGTATCCTGATTACCAACACAATGAAAACCACTGGCTGAGGAATATTTGCTTTTGGGGCGCCTGGGTGGCTCAATTCGTAAAGTGTGGGACTCTTGGTTTCGGCTCATGTCATGATCTCAGGTTGTGAGAGCAGCTCCTGCTCCTGTGGGGCTGTGAGCTCAGCGAGGAGTCTGCTTGAAGATCCCCCCTCCCCCACCCTCTGCTCCTCCCCCAACTTGTGCTACTGCGCGCTCTCTCTCTCCCTCCCTCTAAAATAAATAAATAAATCTTAAAAAAAAAAAAAGGAATATTTGCTTTTGAACAGATCATCATGTTGAACAGCCTTCTTTCAGCCAAAGCATTTTTTTAAAGATTTTATTTATTTATTTGAGAGAGCGAGCATGAGCAGGGAGAGGAGCAGAGGAGGAGGGAAAGGGACAAGCAGATTATGCTGAGCGCAAAGCCTGACCTGGGGGCTCAATCCCAGACCCCCAGATTGTGACCTGAGTGGAAACCCAAGAGTCTGATGCTCAACTGTCTGAGCCACCCGGTGCCCCCAGCTCAAGCATTTTCAGGAAAATCACCAGGAGCCCATAACAGGAACCAAAAGCAGGACCCCAGACCCCAGGCAGAGTCCAGGAAGGTGCTAAATCCTAACATGTAAATATAAAGAGTGATTTTCTTATGGAGGGAACTGTGTTCAGGGGAATAAGCCACAAAGCCAATGACCAGAAATGATGGCTATAATAAGAAGTAAATTTCAGAATCAAAATATTAGAACAATCATCAAAGCTGGAACAGAAAGTCAGAGCCAGGCTAACGACAACAGGGAGTTGATGCTGAGTCCCAGGACTTTGGGTCACCACCCTTTAAATCCTTCTTGCCAAAGGTCACAGAATTGGGCCTGGGGGTGAGCCTACAGGTGAGGAATATTGCCCCCAGAGCTCAAGAGAGCTCCAGAGATTAGGAATCTGGCAGGTTCTGGCAATGGGAAGTTTTGAAGGAGAACAATATAATGAAGAGTTGTTATTGATTAAATTAGTTAAGTGTAGGGAAGGAAGCAATTTAAGAGGATACTTCTTAAAACTACTGTGGTAGCAAATGAAAGGAAGAGACTCTTGGTCTGGGTAGTGGTAGGAATTACATGTCGAAAGGTATCTATATATTTCTATTAAATAAATAGATTGGAGTAATACCTGTAATGACATTCCTCTTCGTACCATATATTGGCATACAGACAAAACATGTAGTTGGCCCTTGGTGGCTATAATGCTATTACTTTTATTAAATTGAGGTTTTAACTGGTATATTAATTTTTTTTTTATTATGGAGTCCCTAAATAGGCATGCTATGTCTTATGATTGCAGTTTAAGTTAATGTTATCATGCTTTAAAATTAAAAATTAGTATCTTTTCTTGGTGCTATGAAGGCCATCACAAAATTGATGATTAATATTCTGGAAAGACGTTTCAATTAAATTTCTTGGATATTGATCAGATAAGCGCTAAGATTTATGATTGTATTCTGAAATCTTCATTAGGTGAGTCCTTTGTTGTTTTGGGTAACTCTTGGCAAGTGGTTTCCAAACCCTGGAAAATACCACTTCTGAGTTAATTTAAAAAGAGACCGCTCCTTTGCTGAGTGTCTAAGTTGTGTTTTGTTTATTTTTGTTGCACAAAGAGTAACAATTGTGTAGAAGTTGACTGTGTTCTTAATTAGAAATAACTTGGTATATTTTCTGGAGGTTTGAAATTCAAAAAACTTTCAAGGATGCTCTAAATATTATAGAAACATCCTTTAATTAACCGTAACTGATGGTTAGATTTGTTCAATGCTTTGAACTTTTGCATAAAGCCTTTCTTGACCAGAAATGACAAATATGATCATCATTTCTGTCTCTTGCATGGAATTTTCTAATGTATATTGTTTTAAAAATTACAAAGATTCTGTTCATTGTAAAAAACAAACCAAAAAACCCTAAAACAGTATTGAATATAGACTACTTTTCCTCCCAGCCCCCAAACGATAACTGTATAACAGTTTGATGCATATTTTGCCAACTTTTCACAAGGGTTCTGCTTGTGTATACATATCTACACGCACACATAGATACGTTACATGTCCCTCTTCCTCCCCTCTCCCTTCTCCCACTCACCTTACCTATTCCCCCTCCTCCTCTGTCTCTTCCTCCTTAGCAAGAGTGTGGTGATAATGCCAATGGAGAGAAGGCTTTGTTCTGTGTTCTCTCCCTTATTGAATTTCACTCCTTGGTGGAGCTTATTGTCCTTGTCCTTCCCTCCCCTTGCCTACCACCAAGGTTCAATAAATTCAGGCTATGCTTTGCTTCTTTTTATCCTCAGCAGCCAAACTAGGAGCCCTCCCGGAACAAATCCTCAACTATGTAAAAGACAGCAATTCTGGGTGTTTCTCCTGGGGACAGCGAGCTAAGCAGCCCCAGTTCTGGCCTCCCTGGTGATTGGCCGAAGGCCCAGAGGGGCTTTTTGTACCAGTTCATTCCAAGTGTGAAGTTTCTCTGGGGTTTCCTTGGGAAGTAGGTTCTTCTTTGTAACATTTTTCTTGTGTCTGTAATGGGTTGAAATTTCTTCTGCAGTAGTTATCTATCATTTCAATGCTGATTTCTAATCTTCCAGAATTTTCCAAAAAAAATTTTAATGTGTTGATAGCGGAACTTCCTTTCTTCTTTGTTCTTCTGTCATTTTAGTGGAATTTAGGTACACATGATGATTCAGTCAATTCTTTGAACCTCTCAGGTGCCTGGTCTTTTTTCTATTTTTGGTCCAGGTTTTTGGAAATTCTTTTAGGGTCCGTTTGCTATTCCTTTGACTTTTGTTATAACTTGAAAGCTTTTTTTTCTTCCAGTTTTGGATTTGATATTAATTGTAATTAGGTCACTGATAGCACACTGTTCTCTGGGTCCAGAAATGACACCATTACTTAACAAATTTCTTTTTATTGCATTTACGGGCCTCCACAAGGTCTTACTGCATTAGGCAAATTAACAATGTGAAATTCACTTTTAGAAATATAAATAACTAGCCTTTCATTTGATATATATAAAGGTCACTATCTGTAATATATATATTTGTATTTTATTTGCCAGGTGACTGAATATTGTCAGTTTTCTTTTTCAGTATCTAGATCAGTGGGAGCTATAAAAAAACAAACAAATGAATAGTAACTTTTAATGGGCACATGGGACTCAATGTATCTTAAAATGATTTCTTCATTACTATTAGAAACAAATGAATGGTTCAACATTTTTTAAATCATTGAGATATATTTGTCATACAACAGCATATTTTTTAATTTTGTCTCAGGAAGGAGAAAACATTTTCTATTTGGCAATTGAAGATATAGAAACAGATACAGAGCTGCTGATTGGCTACCTGGACAGTGACATGGAGGCCGATGAGGAAGAACAGCAAATTATGACAATGGTCCAAGAAGGGGGAGTTAAAAATTCTAAAGGACAATCAACAGCTGGCAGAAAAGGTATTGCCTCTAACTGGTGATCTGAGAGAAGGGAAGTTGTAGGAGAAATACAGTTTGAACTGCGGGTGAATTATAGTTGCATTATCATAGGGGGTTGTCAAAATAGTTGTGGTCAAAACGACTGTCAGAGGCTATCCAGCTGTAAGCCCACCTTTCTTCCAGCAGGAGGAGAATGCTGGGTGTGGGTGGTAGATGTACCCTGTAGGACTGCCAAGGTCAGCGCCAGCTCCTGGCTCCTGGCTCGCGCTGCTATCCCTGGTACGGTGGGGTGGCGAGCGATGAGGAATTTTATACTCCAGCCCTGGATCTGCCACCTAGTCAGTCTTGGAACCGAGCAAGTCACTAACTCTTGGAAACGTTACGTTCTCATATGCACAAGGGGAAGGGCGAGTGCAGAGGTGTCCAGAGGGCGCTGCTGGATGCTGGGCCTCCCTCTTGTTAGAGATCCTTAGAGAATCTGGAGCTTCTGGAAATCTCTTTCTGTTCTGATTGTAGAGGCCTGCAGGACTGTTAGGTTGTTTCAGTTGGGTAGCCCAAAACAGTGTGTTGGCTGTAGGTCTGACCTGCTTAGAGCAGTCCTGCAATCCGGAGATGTCGCTTGTTTGCCATCTGCTGGGGAATAATCGATTATTAGTGGAACTTGTTTCTGTTATGTTGTGTTTTACTCCTGATGGGGTTTGAAAGAAATATGAATGATGTTATAAGTATTCCCATTTTGTAATAGGCTGAAATTTACTATAGGGTAGTTTTTCATTTTGTTTATTAGCAAAGCCATTTCAGAAGTGACACTAGCTTCTTTAGTCACCATAGTAGTAAAGTCTCTCATAGGGATTTCCTATTCTAACTGTACGTTACTGGCTGAGAAAGTATAAGCATTCCGAGCATTGCCAGCTTATGCTTCTGTTTCTTTATTTTAGTTGGATTATTTAAGGGGAAAATGAGGACAGGTTTTCTGTTCTATCTTTCAAATATGCATTTTGCTGTTTTGCATTTCAGACTTTGGGTGATGGGGATTATTTCTGTATTATTCTGTGTTTTCTTTTTGAGGGGTATTTATTTATTTATGTGAATTACAGTATTACTGACTGCATTCCCTATGATGTACTTTTTGTATTTATTTTTTTATTTTTTTAATGTCACCACCCCACTCCCCCCAGGCATGTTATTATTGTGTCCACTATTTTAGCTTAAAAATGAGTCTCCTGCTTATCTATTATCACCCTGATTTTTCTTTAGTTAACAAATATCAAATTCACTTCGATCAGATTTACTTTTGTAAAAATAATCAACAGAAACTTAAATAGATTTTTAAAACATATGTACCAGGTACTTACATTATTAACATTATTGCTATTTTTACTTTAGAAATCCGTTTTTATTTAATAAAACCAACCCCCCCCAATAAAAACCCAAAACACTGAATAACAAACCCACAACACAAAAGAAACAAATAATCCACTCAAATGTCAAACAATGGGGAGTTTAGTTAAATAAATATGGACCCTTATTTTTTTTAATAGAGAAAATGTTAAATGGAAAAAAAAAGAGCAACAGATGAAATTGCATAAAAAGTATGATCATAAATGTAGTTATTCTTAGACTGTGCATAAAATGTGAATGGACAAAAGACAAATCAGACTTGAGAATATATTATTAAGTGGTTGTCTCTTCCTTATGGGATTATTGGTCATTTTTATTTTCTTCATATTTTCTAAATTTTCTAAATTTCATCTTATTTAATAATCAGAAAAAATCTGTAATGTAGGTAGCGTACTTTGAGAAATTTGGGTGGAGCTGTGACCATCCATAGGGACTGTTAAGCCAGAGACGCAATGGAGCCTCAATGCACCTGCCGTAATGAGTGCTGTTTTTTTGACCTTGGTCTTTTTCACATATATGTGAGATTCCCCTTGGTGATTCCACATAGTTTGCCTTGGTTGGATTTTTTTCTCTTTGTGCACTCAGTGAACTCAAGATGACCCATTTCAGGGAAAACTTTTGCTTTCTCATTCAACGTTTGTAATAACTCTTTGATGTGAAAAGTGAACATTATAGGATAAATTAAAAATTGGTTTTGATTTTGTATTAATTTGCTGAAACAAGAGAAAGGAATTAAAAGACAATGTATTTCTCTCTAGTAACACTTCCTATTATTTTTCGTGGACAACATTATTAATACTCATAGAGATAATAAGCGTTTACTCTTCTGATACTATTAAACAGAATTAATTTTGATTTTAAAATGAAGATAAAACTGAGCAGTTCTTGGCTCTTAATTTTTGTCTTCTAAATCTGTTTCCTTGTAAATGTGCAGATTGCCTTGGCCGTAAAGAGGACTATGCTTGTCCCCAGTGTGACTCGAGTTTTACCAGTGAGGAAATTCTTGCTGAGCATCTTCAGACATTGCACCAGAAACCTACGGAGGAGAAAGAATTTAAGTGCAAGAACTGTGGGAAGAAATTCCCAGTTAAACAGGCTTTGCAAAGACAGTGCGTACAGCAAAGAATATCTAAAATTATAAGCTAACACTTTTTTAACTATTCTATTTGATTTGTTTTACAGTTTTTAACTTGTGCATGTGTGCATGTGTGTGTGTGTGTGCATGTGTGTGTGTGTGACAGAGATAGGATGGGAGGAAGATAGTAAACATTCTATGTTGTCATTGTCATTAACTTTTCTTAGTATAATATGTTGATTTTGAAACATTCTGATTATTTACCTTCAACAAATGAGCATTGTTTATGCTAATAAGTCTGTCCATTTAATTACTTGCCATTAAATATCAAGCTCATTGGTTTACTAAGCTGAAATTCAGTTATGCATAATTTAGTTAGTGCTCTGAGGTCGCAAATCAAGTTTCAGTTGTCTACATTTGATATTCCCTCTGAAATCAGTAAAAGAAAAGTTTAAGAAATGGAGAGAGTTGAGAGTATAAAGAAAACAGGGACATTTTAGAAAAGAAGCACTGTTTATTTCATAACAATTTAGAAGGAACAATTTAATGATGAATAGGTATAGGATATGACATTAAGATGAATTAAATGATCCCACACATTGCTCTGCACCCTTTATTATTTGACTTTATATTAACAAGCATATAAAGTTATCTTTTTACTTAAATATTTTACACTCATTATTAAAAGTGAGAAGATAGATACATATATTTTTATTTTAAGAATGTCACCTTGTATATGAGCAAGAAATCTTTAAGAAACTTAATATTTCATTTTTTACTCATTAAAGTAAAATTCTGAAACGTGCTATATTTTATATTAAGACAATTTTCATATATATGAATCCACTTCACTTACAAAATTTGAGATGAAAAATTTCTGCTCAAAACTTAAACTTAAAAAAAACTTTTATAATAGCAAGAGAGTAAACATTTAGAAATTCTGTTATAGGCTTTTGAAAAAAAAGCAAGGGCTGTATACTTTTTAGTGAATAGACTTTAAAACTGCAGTCTAGTCAGCTTTTATTGAATCTACACCAAAGATACTTTTGCTGAGCTGGGTCTTACAGTTAAATTAGGTACTACTAAAAATTTTAAAGGGCAAAAGACAGAATGAAAACAGAGATCACAAACATGATTTTATTTAAAGTAGAGAGATTTTCTTAAGTTTTTGTCTTATGCTTCCAGTTTTTATTTCTTTTTGTTTCTTTTTTTTCTATTTCCCCTCAGTGTTCTTCAGTGCACGGCCAAAAGCAGTCTGAAGGTTTCTTCACGAAGTTTTCAGTGCTCTGTTTGCAGTTCTTCCTTCAGTTCAGCATCGAGGTTGTGTTTCTGAGTTCTCAGATGGCTGTTATCTAATTGTGGGTCATTTTTAGCATGCTGCTTTCCACGCTTTGTAGTGACTTAGTATCACAAGGCTGCTGTGGGAATTTAAGTACTTTCCTTTTTCCTGCCCAGGTAATGCATGAAACGACCCAGAAACTCGGCTAGAGAGCTTGCATTGCAAAAGCTTGCCACGATGTAAGAATTATTTAGGTATGGCTTCACCATCTCTTCTCCCTTTTCCCCTTGCCTGGTTGTCTTGCAGTTTTGAGCAGCACCAGGAGACCTGCCGGGGAGATGCCAGGTTTGTGTGCAAGGTCGACAGCTGTGGGAAGAGGCTGAAGAGCAGGGATGCCCTCAGAAGACACCAGGAAAACGTCCATGCTGGTGAGAAGTCCCTGCAGGGTCGTTTCTAAAGGGGCCTCCTCTCCCTGGGCTGCAGTGATCTGTTTTTAATTCTTGCTCTCGAGGAGAGAGCTTGCTTTTCCATTGGACTCATACAGATGTGGAGCTCTGACAGTGGACTTTTTTCTTTCACCGAACACTATTTCTTTTGCAAGTTGATTCAGCAGTGTTTGTTGTTTTTCCTATGTCTAAAGTAATCTTAGCTGGAAACCTAAGCTAGAACCTCCTGGAGCTTGGTAGGCAGGTGTATTAAGAATTAGTATTTTTAAATAACAATTTAAAGGTGAAATACAAAATTTCTCTTTACGGAGATATATTTTAAAACTGTTACATGATGCTCTTGTGCCTTAATATTTTTACAGTAAAATTCCATTTTTTAAATTTATATTTCTTCTGTATTGGAGAAAATTACTTACTGCATTTTGACATGGGAATTGAATGTATTTGGATTAATAGAGCAGATACTATTTGAATACCTTCTAATGGCCAGCTAAACAGTAAAACAAATACAACATTTGACTGTCACTTAGATCGTATCTGTTTAGCACATGGTAAATGTATTT
This sequence comes from Mirounga leonina, assembly GCF_011800145.1. NCBI lineage: Eukaryota > Metazoa > Chordata > Mammalia > Carnivora > Phocidae > Mirounga > Mirounga leonina. Next base: position 812,116 of record NW_023270620.1, read on the forward strand.
TGGCTTAGGGATTGAATCTCTTGCACTGAGTTGAACAGATGGCTGTATTGTCAGAGTTAACTTTTCACTTCCTCAGTGTCTTTTCCTTAAAGGAGGCCGATGTTCGTGGAACTCCTCACAGCCGCCTGTATCTATACTTTTCTCATGTGTTTACATTTGCCCTTGGCTTCTGGGAAATGTGTGGAAAGATGTCTTTCTGGGTATTGGGAAAGTGGATTTCTCTTCTCCTGTCTTGTTTATTCTCACATGCATGAGAACAGGATAATCACTACTCAGCTGCCATATCCTCTCTTTGTTCATTGTCCAAAAAGTATCTCCTTTAATGTTAAAGTTATATAGAAGCGATATGAGTGTGACTACTGGCTCCCACTTGGCATCTCTGGGCCTCAGATTAAGTTTGAGCTCTAAATGAAAGCTCTAGGTGGTAGAAAGTATGGCCTTGGAAAATACAGCTTCAGGATGATATCAACAGGACTTTACAGTATTCTAACTTCTTTTTTTCCTTTTGAAGAATATATGGCTGATTTAGGGAAGATGGCATTTTTCTGAATTCATTATACTGGGCCTTCCCTATGCTTACAAAAGGCAAGCATAACTTTTTGATAGACCTGTCTTCGTAGTTTTTTTTTTTTTTAAGCTGTTATGTTTAAAATGCTGTTCTTAATTTTCTCCATCTTTGTCTGCAATGTATTACAACAAATCTTTCATGTCATTTTTAAAGTTAACTTTGCTGAACTAAGTAAAAAAGCAGATGCATACTGAAACTCTGGAAACTTGCATTCTTGTTATTGGGCATGTGGTCTTCAGGCTGTGTGATAAGCATAATTTCTTTGAGGCTTCTTGTAATTGGCCTTGGATATTGTAATATTACTGATTCTGGAAATCATGTTGACTTTGTAGGAAATAATTTATAAGAGGAATTTTTTTATATTTCTATGTTGTGGAAACATACGAAATATGGAGCATACTATATTAGTCAGAGGTTACTATATGTACCTTTTGTTGGGATCGGTACACAATCGGTCTCTCATTCATAGCCCCTCTTTTGCTTCTCCCCTTTCTTCTATGAGATACACACATTTGGAGAAAGAGTATTCCACATTCAGAATAGCATAGCAAAGCAGTGTTCACACGCTTGATTGTAGAATGCTTGGAAGCATACTTAAGCCACATTGTCCTGAAACTCACAGTACTTAGGTGACTGTGTATTCAGTACAGCTGTATTAATTTCTCATATATCTCCTACCATCATAAATAATGTGTTCCAGAATTTTTTGAAAGTTGAATCTGAAAGTAAAAAATCAAACTTAACTGAATATAGCAAAACTAAAATAGTATAAAGTCTAGTTATGGCTTTGTATGTGCTGTTGTCCTTCAGCCTAGGGAAGCTGGTAGAGTGGTAAGGACCTTCACAGTTACCCAAGAGGAAACAGAGAAAGTGAAGGGGCTGGACTTTCTTAACCCACTTCCATTTTTTTCTTTTGTTTAGATTCTGTGGGTACTAAAACCAAGAGGTTTTGTATTTATGGGAGATAACATTTGTCTGTACTCTCAGGCAAATTGTCATAACCTTTTAAAATATATTTTTTTTTCTCAGAAGAGCTAGGATTTCAGTCCTAGGATGATGAATAGAAGACATGAGGAGGAGAGGAGAGGTTGAAGAGTAGGGATGGGGGTATGGTATACTGCCTATGATTCCAGCTGGAGGGACAGTGGCAGGAAGAGGAAGCTAAAGTAAGAGGTGTGGTTGGGAATGTCTCCCTTCTTTCTGTTCTTTCCCTCAGGCTCTGACCTACCTGTTCAGAAACGTTAGGGGCTAGTCTCAAGGAGCAGCTGGTATGAGGGATAAGATCGAGCAATAAAAGTTTATGGATTGAAGGAGGGAAATGCCTGCTAGTGGGAGCTGAAAAGAAGGAATATTCTTTCTCAGTGGCCCCTCCTGTATTCAGTCTATATGTACAGAGATACTTATTTTGTTTGGGAGAATTTTCTCCTTCAGTAGCCAAATTACTTGTCAATCACTAAGAAAAAAATTTCTTGGCTCTAATATTCAGCATGCTAAAAGCAGTGCATTATATGAAATAAGTAACTTGAAGGATAAGACAAAAATTCATATTTTTCTTTTTCTAAAAGTGTTTTTCTTTCATAAACACAGTCCTATGATAAAATCATTTTGGAAAACTTTTTTTTTAACTTGTTTTGGATTGTTCTCAAAATAATAAATAAATGGAGGAGATGGGGTTGAGGTTAAGGCAGGAATAGCTATGGATTTGTCATTGTTGGGGCCAGGTGATGGATACATGGTGGTTCCTCATATTATTTGTTTACTTTTTGTATATTTGAAATTAATTAATTAAAAATTGGAAAAAAAAACACTCCAGTTATTTATGGTAGTGCAGATGATGCTATTATTACATCATATTTGAAAAATGTTTTATTGAGTCTTCATTTCTATAACCACTCTGAAATTTGAAATACGAAATGAGCTATTATGATAACTATGTAGGAAGACAAAATTGGGCTTGTTTTGTATATTAATATGAATGTCAATATAATGTTTTATTGTACCTGATTTTTTGTTTTTTAATAGTAATATGAGGAAGTATATGTTCATAGATTTTGCAGGAATCTCATGATGGAAAGAGTAATCTATGAATTCCATCTTAAAAAACCCAGAATGAGTTATTAAATATTTATGTAATACTTATATATTTATATATAAAAATGATATATTAATAATATATAATATTAAATGAAATATTCTGTTAAAATTTAAAGCAAGTAGCAAAATCAGCTTGAGTTAATAAATCTAATTTTTTATAAACACATTTGATTAATTTCAAGTAAAATTTTTCATGTAAGTGTGCTTTTTAAAAATTTTACACTAGCTTATGGAAAGGTGAAAGACCTATTTTATTTATTTAGAAATGGTATATCATGCTGAATATTTTTCAAATTTAAAAAGAAAGGGTTTAAAATGCAGTTTAATGGATATAACTATAACACTGAAAGTTTTGGAATTCTAAGTTAAGAAATACGTGTTTAGAAATATATCACTTAGAAACATTGTATCTGATGCTCCTCCTAATACTCTCATTTAAATCATGTTGGCATTTTATTTTCATTTTAGGAGATCCTAAGAAAAAGCTCATATGTTCAGTGTGCAATAAAAAGTGTTCTTCAGCATCAAGCCTGCAGGAACATAGAAAGGTCAGTAAGATAAAGATTAATGCTCATCAGAGTATAAGATCTTTTAGTCATTTATAGTGTCTGCCATGAAAATTTTTAGTTGATTTTTATATGTATACAGACAGAGCTTTGTGGATAATTTATATGCTAACATATTCTAAAATACAAGACTGATATGCAGAAAAGTAAGGTCTTGCAAAAACATATTTGAATTGTTTATCACTCAGAATTAGTAGAAATATTTCTCCATTGCAAAGTGTTACATCTAACTGAGCCTTTCACTGCAACACCTCACCCTCAAATACCATATATTTGATGAAAACTTAACAGTTTTGTGTATTTATAATGTGCTGTGCAGTGGCACTTAGCTATTAAAAATGGATGCATATTATGGTTAAGTCTGGCAAAACAAAGACAAGAGCTCCATTATTTTGAAGAACTAAAAATAAGGTACAAGTATGTCAAAGTGTTGTTGGCAGGAACAAATGATTATATTTACAGAAAATAATTTTAATACATTTTGTAATAAGCATAAAGCTTACTAAGTTGTTACTATTTTAATGTGGAAATTTAACCTGAAAAATACTCAGTAGTTATTAACCCTAACAACAGTAGCAGCACTAGTTAATAGAATTTACAATAGAATAGAACTAAAGTAGAATTTCAATTTTTGTTCTTATTATAGCAAAATCTAGAAAAATTCATATTATATAATATCACCTTATATTGTAATAACAAAGATGAATGATTATTTTTAAATTTCACATATTGTTTTGTCAGAATATCTAGGAGCATATAATATTTTCTTTTAGTAATTTAATATCGAACAAGAGAAGAGATGGTACTAGTAAACGTAAAATTTTACTTTTCTTGTGGTTTACAAAATTAATTTATCTTTTTATTTGTATATTGATATATTCCAAAATAACCTGACAGACTTTAAAATTCATATGATATTCAGTCTGGTGGCTCTAACCACGTGCCATGGATTAATCTACAAACACATGAGATAGTTAGATGGCAAAGATGTCTGAGGTTATATTTTATATGTTGGGTGATTGTGATCCTCAGGGAGAAATAGTGGAACAAGCAGTGGACGGAGAGTGAGGACAGTGGGTGTCATCTTCTGTCCCTAACACTCCATGTAACATTGGGTCTCTGTTCTCTGTTTTATTACATGTGACTTGGAACTGATTCATGCCTTTTAATTTTTTCCTCTAAGTGCCATGAAACTTTTTTTTTCTAGTTTCCAAATGGTTTTCTTATAAGATTGTTTAAAAAATATAGAACACTTGAAGAATTTGTATGTAATTCTTGTGCACGGACCATGCTAATCTTCACTGTATCATTCCAATTTTAGTACTTGTACTGCTCACTTCACTGGCATTGCTTCTGAAGAAGAACCTAGTCTGAGACAAAAAGATTGTAACCGGGTGATGGGTATTAAGGAGGGCACACGTTGTGATGAGCGCTGGGTGTTATACAGAACAAATGAATCGTTGAACACTACGTCAAAAACTAATGATGTATTTTATGTTGGCTAACTCAACATAAAAAAAAAATTATTAAAAGAAAGATTAAATCCAATTGAATAGATGTTTTTTAAATATCTTTGTACTTGTATGTATTTCTGGTCTCTAAATCGTAAGAAGTTGAAGTTTAAGGTATTTTACCAAGTTAAACATTTTACCAAATAAAATGTTTCAGGAAAGCTGGTTGTGGGGCATATTTCTGAAAAACGTTCTATTTTCCATTTATTTATTTATTTATTTTTCATAATATAAGAACCTTTTCCCGAAGGAATATCTTGGCAGATCTAAATACTACCTGGTGATGGTAGAACACAGCACCGAAGTTATCTCTGCAAAATGCTCATAACCTATTAGCTCAATGCAGCACTTCCTTCATTATAGCATAGCTCCTCTAACTTAGCCTTTCTGAATCCATAGGCAGCTTTTACTGACTCCCAATTTTGACTCTATTCTTACGGTTAGTTGGATATGTTGAATGTCTAGTAGAGTTTGGTTGCAGTATTTACCCTTGCCAGTAGAGGGTGCTTTATGAATATGCCAAATTACATTACAGTCTAGAGTGGTATCTTACATTACTATATACTATCCTATGTTACAATAAGACATATTATGGTCCTTCTTGAAAATGATCTAATTAGGGACTTCAAGTTGTAAGTTATTACCCTCCATATCAATTAGTAAGCTGGACATTTTGAAAATTGTGCTTTACTTAGCATTAGGCATAGATAAATGGTTTTACCTGTCATTTTCATTTGAAATCTGATTGTTTTATCATGCTTTTTTCGGATTTTTAAAAATAGCTTGGGCCTGAATTTTCCACTGTAAGTAAGGTATTCAACTCAAAAATGCTTTCATGTACAGTGAAAATTCTATTTTGTAATTATGGAAAATCAATTCAATTGAACCTTCAAAAATAATTCATGTTTCAGGAGCCACTAGAGTTAAGTGAACAAGTATAGATACTATGCTGCAGTAGTTTTTTTAACAGTTAACGTTTTATATTTGGTTGAATAATTTTAGAAATTTAATATGTTAATATAAATTTCATATTAAAATTAAAATAAACTAAATATGTTTTCATTTATGTATGGTTCAGAAGGCATATCATCTTTTTAAGGGTATATTGTTAGTATAAAACATATTGTTATTATAAAAGGCATATATTACAGAAACACAGAGTTTAAGAATATAAATGTCTTCATACTATCTTTAAATAAATATTACGCATAATATCATTGCTCCTTAAACATAGTTGTTCGACCAAAGCCACGGTGAGGGTCTTGGATGATTGAAGAGGCTGTCTTTAAAATGGCTCAGGCTGAAAGTTTTTCTTCTGTACTGCGTACTACTTGCTTTCTGAGTACTTGTGCAGACTCCCCCCTTGTTTTCTGAGGAGTCATAGAACTCTTTGGACTCCATGTATTCACTGATTGAGATGAGGTGGCACTGTATGGAAGCAGAGATGTAAGTCAGACTCTAGTGGAATGACACCATTCTGCTTCTCCCTTGTTTATCTACCTTTTCTCTGCTTTTCTCAGAGGAGTTTACTCATCAGGGTCTGACAGAATCAGGTCTGACAGAAGCAGAAGGTGGCTAGGCAGCCTCAGACCTGCCATGGGGTTGGGCATAGAATTAAGGCACAGACTGCAGACCTGGGATCTGTTAACTTTCCTAGCTTTTGTTTCCCTGCCTTTCCCGCTTTTCACTCTCTCGGTCTTGAGTTCTTCTATGGCCACTTAGATCAAGGGAGCCGTTCACCAGAATACAACCCAAGCCCCTCTTTACTCACTGCTGTACCAGTTCATGGTCCTCTGCCTTGACTTCTCTCTGCAGTGGCCCTAGTTATTCTGCAAGGATAAGCATAGTATCTGGCTTTCCAAGGGAGGGCCTTTGCTTGTCTGGTGTTTAGTATTGTGAGCTCTACCTTTCACGAGGTTGAAACCAAAACCTAACTTCACCATTTTTGAATCTTTGGCAAAACAACGTGATGCTCTTGTTTATTGGGTTGATCAACATTTCTAATATAAGCCTTCTTGTAGTACATTCCTCTTAGAACTTTGTGCATTGTTTCTGATCATAAACTGGACTTCTACTTTTCATACCACCTATTCAATTTCTTTGAGTTAGTGTCTGGAAGGGAAAGAGCTAAACTTAATATCTAGTTGTAATCATTATTTAGCCAGTTGTTTGCTAAGGTTATGCTCCTCCTCTTCTTCTTACGGTTTTTGAGCTTTTCTTTTTGTTGTGATCTTCCTATCATGTAAGAATTTCACTGTGAGCTAAATGTTTTTCAGAATCATACATCTTCTTGCCTTTCATGGTAATTAATGCTTTGTTCTGTAGTATATACATTTAAATTTAAAATAGTTTGACTACTGTAAAGGAGATCTTATTACCTATAGATTACATATTTTCAAATCTAAATTTGTGCGTAACAAAGAATTAATGTAAATTAGGTATAACTTTTTACAGAGTGTAGAAATTTAATATTCCCTAAATAGTCAGCTGTATCACATATTTAAATACTGTGCTGCAATCTTGTATTTTCTTTCCTTTTTAAATTTTATTTATTTGTTTGAGAGAGAGAGCTAGAGTGGGGAGGGAGAGTGAGAGGAGGAAGCAGACTCCCCGCTGAGCAGGGAGCCTGACGTGAGGCTCCATCCCAGGACCCTGGGATCATGACCTGAGCCAAAGGCAGCCGCTTAACCGACTGAGCCACCCAGGCATCCTTCCAATCTTGTGTTTTCTTTTAATGATAAGATTTTACTAGGTAACATGTTCACTGCATTTTCAATTTATATAAGACAGTGTGAACAAATTAGGACTGAATACATAGATATTGCAGTAGCAGCTCTCTACATGTTTATACTTTTACTTTTGCTCTAATTTATTTGGCTTTGACAGTTGACTTAACTGTCCACTTAACCTTTGCAGATTCATGAGATATTTGATTGTCAAGAATGTATGAAGAAATTTATTTCAGCTAACCAGCTAAAACGTCACATGATCACTCACTCAGGTAAAGTATATATTTTTCCATTTATATTGAAATCACTATGAAAGATGCACTTTGTCATTTTTAGGAGCTCTGAGAGTAGTAATCAGGAAGCCTGGCTCTTAGTTCTAGTTTGGCCATTAATTAGTCATGTGATTTTGAACAAGTTACTTAGCCTCTCTAGACCTGTTTATTTATAAAGCCAAGGTGATTGGACTAAATGATATCAAAGATCTTCAGAGTCACCATTTAACTTGTAATCTACTCCTCTTTGAGCCTTAGATTCTGTTCTTTATCTGTGAAAAGGTATCTTACCTTTCAAAATTGCTGTGAAGTTTAAATGAGATCATTATGTATTGTGCTAGCATAATAATGTCTGACTTTTAGGAGGGATTCAGCAATTAGAATTTCTACCTTTCTAGATACTTTCACATTCTAACTAAGGTACTAATAAATATTAGTGAGAAATTTATAAATACATTTTGAGAATACAAGTTTTTAAAGCCGTAGTTTCATTTTAGGCAAGTTTGAGTAATACGGCTGTTAAACAGATTTTTCAAAAATAAGGTCTGAGAATAAATTTTGCTTTATGAAGTCTCCTTCTAGAGTTTAGAACATCTATCATTGGAGGCCACTGAAGTCAGAATGTTTTTGAATATCCACTTTGCTTGGCGACAGATATAGATATTTTGACAAATGGAAATAGGAGATCAAACACTGGTGGACTGTTCAGATATGCTTTGTTTGAAACAAGCAGTATTTTTTAAATCTAGTGGTCAACATTACATGAACATTGCATAAATATGGATTTTATACAATAACCTAGGTGTGTTGTTTCTGCTGAGAATTGAAGCTGTGCCCATATGGGGTCCACTTGTTCGAGTAGGAGGCAGGTCTGTCATTTACTTTTATCACTGTCAGGCCACTCTTGGCATTCGGGGTTGTGACCCTGGTTTAAACTCACACCTATCAGCAGATTTTTCATCTGGAAGTAGGACTTTTTCCTTGAATTTAAATTTCATCCTTACATCTAAGCTGCTTTATACACGTAGTTTACAGTATAGGTCTATAAAAGAACTAGCTTACATTTCTTTTGTGAATAGGCTCACGTATCTAACAGAAATGGATTGGAAAGTAGATTTTTTTCTCAGTTGTTTCAATCATGTTTTAGTTGACTTATCCATAAGAAGTAATATAAGGTAAGGCTATTTCCGTTTTTGTCCTTTACTTTTATATAGATGTGAGATTGTCTGCACTCATTTTTCACAGAAAAACGACCCTATAATTGTGAGATTTGTAATAAATCTTTCAAGAGGCTCGATCAAGTGGGCGCCCACAAAGTAATACACAGCGAAGATAAGCCTTACAAATGCAAGCTTTGTGGAAAGGGATTTGCCCACAGAAATGTTTACAAGAATCACAAGAAGGTAAAACCTTATTCATATTATTATTACTGTCTTTGCTGATTTGTTTTTGATTTCTAATTGTTGTTTTTTTTTTTAGAGGTTTTTGTATATCTGGACATGCTGTACATGTGGACTAACTAGAGGACGATTTTGCTTATACGTTCTACCCCCTCACTCAGGCCATAACCCCACCTGGCCTTATTTCCTGTTTTCCATCCTCTGTTGAAACTGTTCTTATAAGCAAAGTGTCATCTAGTGTTTCCCAGTGTTGTACTAATTACAAACTCTTTTCTTCTTTTCCTTTTTTCTCTAAAATTTGACACTCTTGTTCATGGTAGCTTTTTTGAAATTCTCTTCATCTTTGATGTATAATTGGCTAGGTGTTCCACCAATTTCTCTGGACACTTTCATCTCTCCTCCCTCAGGAGGTTATCCTGGATGCGTTGGCTATGGACCTCTTCTAGGTTCTCTGCATCAGCTACATCCATGACTTCTGCCATCAACTCTATACCAGCAAATCCCAAATGATTTCTTTCTTTAACCCAGGCTTCAGACTCACATTTATTTTTCTTTATTTGATACATAATTGTATATCTTTTTGACCTAATGAATTTAGCATGTCCCAGAATGACCTTTTTATTCTTTATGCCCCAGATAACCTCTCTTTTGGAGTTTCTTCTTTTTGTTAATGAGAGCATATATTTATTCCTGTCTGTTTCTTTAGTCTTAGACCCTTTTTAAAATTAGAAGCCAGTTCTTTTTTTAAATTATTTTAATTTTTATGTATTTATGTATTTATTTATTTATTTTGAGAGAGAGAGAGAGAAAGAGAGTGAGCAGGGGAAGGGACAAAGGAAGAGGGAGAGAGAGAATCTTAAGCAGGCTCCATCCCCAGTGCGGAGCCTGACTTGGGGCTTGATCTCACAACCCTGAGATTATGACCGGAGCTGAAATCAAGAGTTGGAAGCCCAACTGACTGAGCTACCCAGGTACCCCTAGAAGCCAATTCTTAAAGATGCTACCCTCTACATTGGCTCATCACCCTCATTCCTTTACCATCCTATATCCTGATTATTGCTCATCTTCATTACTTTAATACCCATCTAATCAAATTCTTATTACTTTTCACTTTCCACTTACCCATCCTCCTAGATAAATTGTTCCACAGTGCAACTCTATCACTCTTGTACTCTAATATTATGAGTAGATTTCCAATGCCTATGAAAGTTATAGCATATGCATGTTACCCTGTCATTCAGAGTTCTCTACCCATGACCTCAGCTTTTCTAGATTTTTATCCTTTTCTCTGCATTAGTCATACCTAAGACAACTTGGCATTTGCTTTCAGTCAGCGTGACCTAACTTTCCCTTCTTCTTTTCTTTAAATTTTTAATTTTATTTTTAACTAAACTCTACACCCAATGTGGGTATTGAACTCATAACCTGAGATTAAGAGTCACCATGCTCTACTGACTGAGTCAGCCAGGTGCTCTACCCCTTCCTCTTTTCTGATAGGACTCCAAGTTATGGTCTCTTAGTTTTCTTAATTTCTGTTTGCATTTCCTATGCTTTACCTTTACTCTGGTTCTTGTTTCAGAATGTATTAGTTTTATTTATCTACTCTGTGTTGATAATAAATAATGTTTGAGTTGAATTCAGAATATTTGTCCAAAGACATTCAACATCTAAATAATGCATATTAAGATGTATTTATGATGTGATAAATAATTGATTATTGATATTTTAGAAAGGTTTTATTGAAGTATAAATGGCATACAGTATTATTAGTTTAGTGTATACAAATAGTGATTTAACGTTTGTATACATTGTAATCTGATTACCACAGTAAGTCTACCATCTGTCATTGTACAAAGTTAATACTATATTATTGACTGTATTCTTTATACTGTACATTATATCCCCATCACCTATTCATTTTATAACTGGAAATTTGTGTCTCTTGATTCCCTTTACCCATATCACCCCCTTAACCCCCTCACCTTTTGGCAACCACCACTCAGTTCTCTGTCTGTGAATCTGGATTTTGTTTTGTTCTATTTGGTAGTAAGTTGTCTATTTTTTTTTTTTTTTTTTGGCTTCCACTTAATAAGTGAAATTATGAAGTATTCATCTTTCTCTGTTTCACTTATCTCATTAGCCTAATACCCTCAAGGTCCATCCATGTTGTCACAAATGACAAGATTTCATTCTTTTCTGTGGCTGAATAATATTCCATTGTATACACATGTACTTCATGTTCTTTATATATTTATCTATCGATGGACACTTAGATTGTTTCCATATCTTGACTATTGTAAATAATCATGCAATGAATGTAGGGGTGCGTATATTTTTTTTTAATTAGTGTTTTGTTTACTTTGGATAGATACCCATCCGTGGAATTGCTGGATAATATGGTAGTTTTTAATTTTTTGAAGAAATTTAGTACTGTTTTCCATACTGGTTGCACCAGTTTACATTCACACCAACAGTGTATGGTTTTTTTTTTTTTTCCTACATCCTTGCCAACACTCGTTATTTCTTGTCATTCTGATGATAGCTATTCTGATAGGTGTGAGGTAATATCTCACTGTGACTTTGATTTGCATTTCCCTGATGATTAGTGATGTTGAGCATCTTTTCCTGTTGGCCATCTATATGTCTTCTTTGGAAAAATGTCTATTTACATCCTTTGCCTATTTTTTAATGGGTTTTTTTTATTGTTGTTGTTGTTGTTATTGAGTTGTATGTGTTTATTATATATTTTGAATATTAACCTTTTATCAGATATATGACTTGCATATATCTTCCCCCATTCAGTAGGTTGTTCATTTTGTTGATGGTTTTCTTTGCTGTGCAGATGTTCTTTAGTTTGATGTAGTCCTATTTGTTTATTTTTGCTTTTGTTGCCCTTGTCTTTGGAGCCAGATCCAAAAAACATTGCTAAGACCGATGTCAAGGAGCTTACTGCTTATGTTTTCTTTTAGGAGTTTTATGGTTTCAGGTCTTACATCAAGTCTTCAATCCATTTTAAATTAATTTTTGAATATTGGGTAAGATAGCAGTTTAATTTCATCCTTTTGTATGTGGCTGTCCAGTTTTCCCACTACTATTGATTGAACAGAATGTTCTTTCCCCATTGTATATGCTTGCCTCCCCTATCATAAATTAATTGACCATATATGCATGGCTTTATTTCTGGGCTGTCTATTCTGTTCCATTGATCTATGTGTCTATTGTTTTGTTAATATCATATTGTTATGATATAGCTTTGTAGTATAATTTGAAATTTGGGAATGTGATACCTCTAACTTTGTTCTTCTTTATCCAGATTGCTTTGGCTATTTGTAGTCTGTAGTTCCATAAAATTTTAGAGTTATTGTTTCTCCTTCTGTGAAAAATGCCATTGGAATTTTGGTAGGGATTTTATTGAACCTGTAGATTGCTTTGGGTAGTATGGACATTTTAACAGTATTAATTCTTCCAATCCATGAGCATGGCATATCTTTCCATTTATTTGTGTCTTCAGCTTTTTTCATCAATTTGTTATAGTTTCCGAGTACAGGCCTTTACCTCTTTGGTTAAATTTACTCCTAGGAATTACATTCTTCTCGATGCAATTGTAAATGGGATTGTTTTCTTGATTTCTCTTTCTTATAGTTAATCTTATTAGTGTGTGAAAATGCAGTGGAATTTTGTGTGTTAATGTTGTATCTTGAAACTTTATTGAATTCATTTATTAGTTCTAACAGCTTTCCTGGTGAAGTCTTTGGGATTTTCTATATATAGTATCTTTCATCTGCAAATAAGGACAGATTTACTTCTTCCTTTCAATCTGGATGCCTTTTAGTTCTCTTTCTTACTAAATTGCTTTGGCTAGGACTTCCAATATTATGTTGGATAAAAGCAGAGAGAGTAGACATCCTTGTCTTGTTCCTGATTTTAAGGGAAAACTTTCAGCTTTTCATCACTGAGTTTGATATTAGCTGTGGACTAGTTATATATGGGCTTTATTATGTTGAGCTACATTCCCTCTATACCTACTTTGTTTAGAATTTTTATCATAAGTGAATGTTGAATTTTGTCAAATGCTTTTTCTTCATCTCTTTGAGATGAGCATATAATTTTTATCTTTCATTTTGTTAATGTGGTTTATCATGTTGATTGATTTGTGAATATTGAAACCATCCTTGCATCTCTGGAATAAATCCACTTGATCATGGTATATGATCTTAATGTGTTCTTGAATTCGGTTTGCTAATATTTTGTTGAGGATTTCTGCATCTATTTTTTTCTGTTATATTGGCTCATAATTTTTTTTTCTCTCCTCTTCCTACACTGCCTCCTCTTCTTCTTTTTTTTGTGGTGTCTTTGTCTAGTTTGGATATCAGGGTAATATTGTCTTTGTAAATGGGTTTGGAAGCATTCCCTCCTCTTCAATTTCTTTTGGAAGAGTTTGAGAATGCTAGGTCTTAAATCTTTGAATGTTTGGTAGAATTCACCAGTGATCCCATCTTGTCCTGGATTTTTGTTTGTTGAGAAGTTTTGATTACCGATTCAGTCTTCTTACTGTAATTGGTCTATTTAGATTTTTTATTCATGATTTGGTCTTTTTTAAAAGTTTATTTATGGGAATTTATCTATGTCTTCTAGATTATCCAATTTTTTGACATGTAATTCTTTTTGTAGTTGTATGATGGTTTGCATTTCTGTGGTATCAGTTTTAACTTCTCCTCTTTCTGATTTTATTTATAAGAACCTTCTCAGCCTCTATTTCACTGACTTCCATTCTGATCTTTATTATTTCCTTTCTTCTACTAGCTTTAGGTGTCATTTTTTCTTCTGTTTTTGTTTTTTTTTTTCTTTTTCTAGTGGTTGGGAAAGATGCTTGATATGATTGAAATCTTTCTGAATTTTTTGAGACTTGCTTTGTGGCCTAACATGGGATCTATCCTGGGGAATATTCTATGTGCACCTGAGAAGAATGTGTATTTATCTGCTTTTCGATGAAAGGTTCTGTATTTATCTATTAAGTACATCTGGTGTAATGTGTTGTATAAACCTATGTTCCCTTATAGACTTTCTGTCTACATGATTTCTACTTTCTGTCTGGATGATTTATCCGTTGGTATAAATATGGTGTTAAAAAACAGTACTGTTATGTTTTTTTTATGTTCTTGATGTCAAATTTCACATCCTTTATGTATTCCTAATTATTTAATTTTATTACTTTTGTCTTTTAACCTTCATATTAACTTTATAAATGGTTAATCCACTGTTTTTACTAAATATTTACCTTTTTTAGTGAGATTTTTACTTTCATATGTTTTCTTGTTATTAATTAGTGCCCTTTCTTTTCAGCTTAAAGAAGTCCCTTTAACATTCCTTTTAGGTCTGGTTTAGTGGTGATGAACTCCTTTGCTTTTGCTTATCTGGAAAATGCTTTATCTCTCCTTCTATTCTGAATGATAACCTTGCCAGGTAGAGTATTCTTGGTTGGAAGTTTTTTCCTTTCGAACTTTGAATACTTTATGCCACTGTCTTCTGGCCTGCAGAGTTTCTGCTGAAAACTCTGGGGATAGCTTTATAGGATTTCCTTTGTACATAACACATTATTTTTCTGTTGCTGTTTTTAAGATTCTCTCTTTAACTTTTGGCATTTTAATTATAATGTGAGTTGGTGTGGCTATCTCCCTGGGCTTTCTGGACCTACATGTTTGTTTCCTTTCTCAGATTAGCAAAATTATCAGTCATTATTTCTTCAAAAAGTTTCCTGTCACTTTCTTTTTCTTCTCCTTCTAAGATCTCTATAATGTGGATGATATTCTGCTTCATGATGTTCCATTTGCCACTTAAGCTGTCTTTACTTTTTGAAATTCCTTTTTGTTTTTGCTGCTCTGTCAGGGTAAGTTCTGTTGTTTTTGTCTTTGAGTTTGCTGATCTGTTCTTCTGCTTCATTCAGTCTTCTGTTGAGCCCTTCTAGTGTATTTTTCAGTTCAGTTATTATATTCTTCAGTTCTATGACTTTTGTTTGGTTCTTTCTTATATTTTCTATCTCGTTTTTGGAGTTTTCATCCAGCTTCATAATCATTACTTTGTTTTCATATTTTCACTTCTGATTTTATTTGTTTTCTCTCTCTCCCTCCCTCCTTTTTTTTTTTTTTTTTTAACAAGTCTGACCAAAAGTTCCATCAATTTTGTTAATTTTTTCAAAGAACCAGCTCCTGGTTTCATTGATCTCTTCTATTGTTTGTTTATTTTACTCTTTATTTCATTAATTTCTCCTTCAGTCTTTATTATTTTCTTCCTTCTACTGGCTTTGAGCTTTGTTTATTCTTCTTTTTCTAGCTCCTTTAGGTGGAAGATTATTTGCTTATTTGGGATTTTTCTTGCTTCTTGAGGTAAGCCTATACTGCTATAACTCATGGGCCCAGAAGTGTAATCCCCGTGGTCATGAGATTATCCCCTGCTCCAGACATTCAAGAGTTGTACCCTTTGTGGGCTTTGTGTGCTCACTGGCTGTGGTGGAATTGCAGTTGAAGCTTGGGGGCTTGGAGTGCTTGCCCAGTTGGCTGTGGTACTGCTTGCTTATTGATTTTGGTTAATACATTTTAGCATGCTGTTAAGTAATATGTATATAATATCTTTTAAAATAACTTGTTAATTATTTTTCTCTTAGACTATTCCATTGGAGTTATAGTTATTTCAATATTTATTGAGACTTCAAAGCATCATTCTTTCTCTTTTAAAATCATTTAAAAAGTTATGACATCATTTTAGCTTTAGCCTAAAAAGAAAAAAAAAAAAAAAGTTAGATTTACCAGAGAGTAAAAAGAGTTGATTGATAGTGTCCCAAATCGTCTCTTTCTAATTTCTTGCTGACTGTTCTTAGGTTTAATTCAAGCATTAAATGATCAGGGGCAGGACCACGTTCATTACTTCTGCTTTGGAATTGCATGACTGTAAAAAATTATCTGGCTAGTTTCCTGCTCAGTCTCTGGAACTCTCTTGCTCCATTCTTTGATGAAACTGATCTACCCACATTTACGAGTTTTTCAGTTGGGCTTATGTTATATGCCATATGGGAATTTGGCACAGGATCTTTGCACCATCTCTCATACATTCAGCCATAAATCATATGAAAGTAATAATGAGGTCTTGGGAAGGATAGAAACAATGATGCTTATAATTTCTAAAGTGGAAAGCACATTCAGTCCTTCTGCTATAGACAAATGTGCTTCTCACTGTTATGATCCTAGCATGTATTTGTGGTATGGTTAAGTGAAAAAGTCTGAAATATTCTCCATGAGTTATGTGAAAAAAGCAAATAAACTTTTTCTTCTATCATTATTCATTAATGGCCAGTTAGGAAACTGAAAAATAAGGATATGCAAGGAAATTAGAAAAAAAAATTTGAGTCAAACTGATCTCCATCATATAGCATGACCAAAGGTTGTTATTTTAAATAAATTAATTATTCTGGTTTCCTTGGTGATGTAACTTTTGCATTTTTATTATACTTAGTTTATTCATTTTGGGGTCAGTTCTCTTAACATTTGGATTTTCTTGAAAAGGAAATACTATCTTTCAGTGTGATTATGGCAATATCAAACTTTGAAGGGGTGATTTTTGTTCCTAAAACTTAGTTACTTGTTTCATCATTTTGCCAGTAAGTAGGCTCAATAGGTCAAAATTAGTTTTTCCTCTCTCTAATCCTTTCTGACAATTATTTGACCTGATTACTAGTTGAATTTTTTGGATCTAGTTAAAATAATGATTGTTTATCTGGGTCTAACTAGATCTATAAATCACAACTGGACAGACACTTCAGAACTACAGGTGGCAGAAACTAGTCTTCACCTCCATTTTTTTTCCTTATCAAATTTATTGAAAAGCAAAATTGAAATAAAGTGTATAGTGCTTCCCTCCTCCTGCTCTAGGCAGGACATCTAGATGGACTCAGTCATCCTAGATCATGAAGCTGGTACTACATGCTTGATGATGGAAATGAATACAGAGAGGTTTTGTCCTAGCTTGTCATAGACAAGCTTCTGGGGACAAAGATATGTCTATTCAAATAAAAGACTTTTTCCTGACCCTTTACATATCCCTCCAGAGATGAACTTAGAGGCCTATAAGGAACTCTGGTCACACCCTTTCCTGGAATAATTCCATTGGGCCTTCCATATTAATATCTCATCCAGTGATTTCCAAGCTCTGGGCCATGGCCACTTTGTGTCTTGAAATCAATTTACTGGGTCATGAATCGCCATTAAAAAACAGAACTGAAAATATAAGAATACGGGCAATTTAATGAAATAATACCTTTGTTTGTGTGTGTATGTGTATGTGTGTTGAATTTCAATATAAACAGTATTTTTTTTGGTCATGGTCTGTTTGGCAGACACTGCAGATTGGACTTTGCCCATGTAAAATTTTATTAAACCTCTTTTTTTAAAGATTTTATTTATTTATTCCACAGAGAGAGACATAACGAGAGAGGGAACACAAGCAGGGGGAGTGTGGGAGGGAGAAGCAGGCCCTCGCGGAGCAGGGAGCCCAGTGTGGGGCTCCATCCCAGGACCCTGGGACCATGACCTGAGCCGAAGACAGATGCTTAACGACTGAGCCACCCAGGCGCCCCTTATTAAGCCTTCTTTAAAGGAAAGGATATGTCTCTTCCTAAATGAATCATGGATTAGGTTCTAAAACTATATAATATATGGCATAAATTTTATATAATAAAAAAATATTTGAAAATCTCTGAAGAAGGTGCCATGTTGTAGACTGAAAGAATCACTCGATAATTTGGTCACAGTCCCTTTTTCCTTTGACTTTGTACAGATTTGTCTTCCTTAGGTGTGCTGTAGGTGAAGCAGTGGGTGGTTCATTTAAGGTGCTGTGTTGTACAAAATTATCGATTTTTGTGTTCTAGAAGCACATTTGCAATGATGAGATGCCACACGGAGAGAAGCATGCAGCTATTGAACCTGACAGAGAGAAAACAAGAGAGAGATATTTGTCTGAAACTTATTTACCTAATGGCAAATCACTTATCCTATTACAACAGTTTTTTTCTGAAGTGCATGATGAGATAGCACTGTATAATTTCTTTTTTTTTTTTTAAGATTTTATTTATTTATTTGACAGAGAGAGACACAGCGAGAGAGGGAACACAAGCAGGGGGAGTGGGAGAGGGAGAAGCAGGTTTCCCGCAGAGCAGGGAGCCCGATGCGGGGCTCGATCCCCGGACCCTGGGATCATGACCTGAGCTGAAGGCAGTCGCTTAACCAACTGAGCCACCCAGGTGCCCGCACTGTATAATCTCTAACATAAGTACTTTATTTTCCATATTAAACTATAAGTTTTGAAGATAGATGCTATACTTTAATTCATAGCACTTATTGACCACATTGTACTTTGAAAATGGCACATGTTTTCTGAATAAATAAAATCCATGAAAAGATTATCCCCAAATAATAAGATTTAATGTTCTTAGTTAAGTAGTTGTTGAAGTATGAGAAGTGAATTAAAACATATATATATCTGCAGTACATTTTGCCACATTTGCAGTGCTGTTTTTCTGCACATTCTTCCTCTCTCTTGATTTGATTTTATTTTTATGTTTTTTAAAGATTTTATTTATTCATTTGAGACAGAGAGATACAGAGAGAGAGAGCATGAGCAGGGGAGAGACAGAGGGCGAGGGAGAAGCAGGCTCCCTGCCAAACCAGGAGTCAGGAGCCAGGAGCCAGACATGGGGCTCGATCCCAGGACCCTGGGATCATGACCTGAGCCAAAGACAGATGCTTAACAATCTGAGCCACCCAGGCGCCCCGTCTCTCTTGATTTTATGAGGGTATTAGTGGTCTAGTGATATACTGGGAAATCTTTGTTGTATTCATTCTACACTAATTGAGTTTACATAGTCCGAGATACCTAAGTATTACTCTTTAAACCTTTAATTTTAACTATTGTAATTTTGAGATAAATACTTGACTTGGAGTTCACTTCCAAATCAGTGATTCCCCTTTATTCTGACTTCAATAGAGAAACCTCCCTCCAGCTTTATTCTACTCTCTCCACTCTCCCCACCCCTAAATATTAACTTAGGAGTCATCGACTGCAGACCATACCTGCTAGTGTTTGCCAGAACCACATCATTGCTCATTGCCCTTCAGAGCTTCCTTCATCCCTGCTCCTCTGGGCACAAGGCGACTTGCCTCCCAAACTTCTGGCCTCCAAGTCTTGTCTCAGCCTTTAAGTTTCGACTAATGCTTACCTCCCGAGCTCACCTTAAGTGGGATATCAGCTTTACTCTCTGCTCTGCTTTTTTCCAGCCTAGCCCAACCTAGCCCAGGGTTTTGAACTCCTTTCACTTGACCTGCGTGATCAAGTGCACATCCCTAACCCTCTTAAAACCACAAAGCTGAAAATACTGAAAGAGAGGAAGGTGTCTTGTTTTTGTTTTTGTTTTTTTTTAATTTGATTAAAATTTTTTTCTTTTGGTAGTAGATATCTTAAGAAAGTAAAATCTCAAAAACACACATAGTGCATGGGTACTCAGTTATGTAATTTAGGTTGTAATCCCTGACAGCACCTACCTTCCCTGGTCCCCCACAATTCCAGTCCCCTCCCCAGTGGGTACTTTTGGGGGCTTTCTTAAATATATTAAAAACTGTACACATTATGTGTACAAACTATTTGTTAATTATGACCCCATCTACTACTATATTCAGGCTGGTGATCCTAATAGTTGGAGGGTATTTTATACACTGAGTAAAATATAATTGTTATCCTCAGTATAATGCCTTTGACATACTTTCTCACTGTTTAAAATCGGTTAAAGTATGGGAAATTAGAAATGAGAAGGTGAGAGTTGTTTGTGTTTGGGTAGCAGAATTGGAAAGCTAGGCTAGGAACTGTGAAAAGCGGCTATTGGAAAGAGATTCCACAGTGTTAGATTAGATGTGAATTTTCCAAGTGCTGTGCATACCAGCCATCTCCTTCATCTCGCTAGTCAGATCTTCAGTAACCTCCACATGGCACACTGATGTTTTTGTATAAGAGAACGTTCTTGTGGGTGGAACTTGGAGAAAAGCACAAGGTTTTAGCTGCCCACCTGGGAGATAAGTATATTTACATGTAAATGGTATTAGGACATAGGTGTCATTCTGGAACTTACTTTTTTGCCTTAACATTATGACTTGGAGAGTTTTTCAGGTAGGATCATATAAAGCTACTCATTTTTTGTAACTATTACTATTTTACATAAAACTTTATAACTATGTCAAGAGCATTAGTGCAAATAGACCTTAGTTATGAAATTTATGGAATAATAGTTTTCTTTACTAGAAAACTATTTTTCTTTAATAGAATAGGAAGTTTTGCTCCTGCCCAACTGCCTTCTGAAAAAGCTCTTTCATTTATCAGTGATTAAAGTGCCCCTTTATCTGTACAATCAACATTTGATTTTGTCAGTCTTTATTTTCAGTCTGAGAATTGAAAAGTGGTATTTCATTGCATTTAAGCAATGGTTAGTGAAATTATGTTCTTTTTATAAGTTTATGTTCCATTTACATTACTTTTCAGAAATGCTTGTATGTACTCTTTATCCACTTTTCTATTGAACTATTTGGCTGTTTTCTCATTGGTTTCTAGGAACTCTATGGATACTATGAATGCTAATCCTTTGTTATTTTTGTTTCTAATATTTGTCCCCATCTATCAACTTGTATCTTTTGAATGAAGAAGTTTTACTTTTTTTTTTTTTTAAGATTTTATTTATTTATTTGACAGAGAGAGACACAGCGAGAGAGGGAACACAAGCAGGGGGAGTGGGAGAGGGAGAAGCAGGCTTCCCGCCGAGCAGGGAGCCCGATGCGGGGCTCGATCCCAGGACCCTGGGATCATGACCTGAGCTGAAGGCAGACGCTTAACGACTAAGCCACCCAGGTGCCCCCATTTTTATGTTTTGAAGTATGACATGGATTATGAGTTTTATGGCTTCTGAGTATATACAGCTTCTGAGTTGTATATAGTTGTATATATTTAGAAAACTTTCTTATTTCAACACTATGCAAGCATTTATCAATGCCTTTAAAAGTTATATTAGTTTCTTTTTTGTTACCATTTTAATCCATGAAGAATTTATTTTTAGGTATGGAATGAGCTCCTGATTTATTTTATTTATTAACTTTTAAAAGATTTATATATTTATTTGAGAGAGAGTAAGCAAGCTAGGGGAGAGGCAGAGAGAGAGAGGAAGAGAGAGAATAAAACAGACTCCCACTCAGTGCAGAGTCTGTTGCGGGGCTTGATTCCACACCCCTGAGATCATGACCTGAGTCGAAATCAAGAGTCAGCCGCCCAACCATATGAGCCACCCAGGCACCTCTGAGATCCTGATTTATAACCATTGCTATTATATTGTTGAATGCTTCTCATGTAAAACTATGTTTGGATGTTGTTCATTTCCATTTAATCTCTGTTCTCTATAATATCATAATATTTTAATAATTGTACTTTATAGTATGTTTTAACATCTGTTGGGCAAGGGCTTCTTTTAGTTTTTCTTTTACAAAATTCTTTTACATGGTGCTTTGGGAAGATGGATGTTAATAAGCAGATTTCTTTCCACTGCTTCCTTTTTATCTTCTTGTAGATCAATGTCTTATGTTAAAAAATAGCTCCTCTTCACAGAAAGTCTTCATATATATACTTGCCCTTGTGAATGATTTGGATCAGAAATGTTTTATTCTTTCCCCTTTTTGGTAAAAAGAACCGGAAACAACAACATAGCTTATTTTCCTGTATAATTATAAATTAGTTCTCCTCTACTGCTAAGTTTCATGTTTTTCATGTATTAAAACATGTTATTTAGTCATAACATGGAGATCCTTTCTTTATCACTTTAACTTTTACTTTATCTGAGATTCTACCAAGTTCAGGTGACTCATTTCTTAGCCCACAGGACCTATTAGAAGAAGATTAAGTGAAGGATGAATTAAAAAGCAAAAACAAAAAACAAAACTTAGGTTAGCAATAGCCAGAAGATGTGGTAATGGCTTGTTATAGCAAGAGAAGACAAAAACTTTGGAAAGTAAACTCTGTGACTCATGAAGCATAGCATACAGTGGAAATTTATCATGAAGGCAAGTATACCTATATGAACCCTCAATACACACACAGGGTAATGAATTTTTGAATGATATCAACAATTTTGGTGGGCAGGTAATATAAATTTGTAAGCTAAGTTAAATTAAATGGAAAATTGTATATTTTTGAAAAATAGATGCTTTTCTCATATAACAATTTGTACCATAATAGCCAAGATATAAGGCAATCCAGTGTCTGTCGATAGATGAATGGATAAAGAAGATGTGGTATATACACAATGGAATATTACTCAGCCATAAAAAAGAACAAGATCTTGCCATCTGCAACAACATGGCTAGACCTAGAGGGTATAATTATGCTGAGTGAAATAAGTCAGAGAAAGACAAATACCATATGACTTCACTTATATGTGGAATGTGAAAAACAAAACAAATGAGCAAAGAATTTGTGTTATACCAGAAAATGCCATAAATCTGAATCAATGAAAACTAAAAAGGCACAAATGAGAACTGTATGTTATAATTAAAATATGCTGAAATGCAGTATTTTTAGTAGAAAATAGGCTTTGAACCTAATACCCCATCTAGGATGTTTTATATTTAAAATTAGAAACTGACTCTAAACTGTGATCTTTTGAATTTAGTTTACATCTGTATTAGGCTGAAAAATAGATTAGTTTTTATGAGGGTTTCATTGAGAATATGTCCTCTGGTGATGTTGACACTTAGATAATAGGATGGCGGCTTAAACACACATACACAAAACACAAATACATTTTACTATCTGTCTGTCTGTCTGTCTATCTATCTATCTATCTGTCTATCTATCTATCTTTTCTGGCCAAGTATTTGAATCTTATTAGCATCTGTTAGTTTTTATCCTATTATTGCTGTTATTATCCTATTATATGTTAATTTCTAGGGATTTATATTTTAAGAAATCTTTCTTATTCAACAACTGGTATTAATTTTTAGAGAGCGTAATTTTATATAGGATTAGAATCCTATAAAATCCAATAATCCCTTGTTTTATTTGTCTGTTTGTACTTTAGGTATCTGCACTTGTTTATTTTGGGATGGCACATAAAGTTCAATGCAGAATTACCAATTTATTTAGCCATCTTGCATAGCAAACGAGTCATCCACTAGAGGAGCTGGTTTAATTGCTGCTATGAGTTGTTCCACATGAGTTATAAAAATTAGGATGCCTAATTTTTATTTTTATTTTATTCAGAAAATTCTGCTTTACAATTCCTGTGATGTATCTGAAAGCCATATTTTCATGAGTGAAGCTAAAGGTGTCTGGTTATCACAACAGTTTGTGAAGGGACATGGTTGCTGTTTCCATATATTCAAAGAGCTTCCTCGTGGAAGAGAGAGTAAACTTGTTCCGTATGACTCTAGGCTCGCTGTAATAAATGGTGGCCATTGTAGAGGCAGAAGTTTTAAATTAATGGTCAAATCAGGGTCATATTGTTTGAAGCAGTATTTGTTAAAAGCATCCTTGATTAGAAATATGGGATGCCATGTTTTAGTAGTGTTGTAGAGGGAAAAATTCCCTGAGTGGTAGTCTAAATTGCTGCCCTTCAAGGAAGACTTCTGCAAGTCTATGGTTATTCCTTCTTCTAGCACATTCCCCTTGCCCTGATCAGGGTATAAACTTGAGGCTTTAGTAGTTGGCTCCATGGAGTTACGTCTTTGTACTAATGGAATTGTGGCTTTTCAAGCAGTGGAAAGGTTGGGCTTGGCCATGAAAGGCTGTACTTCTGTAAGAGCATAGCCTCAATTTTATAATCTTAACGTATCTGTGTGAAATGAGCCACCTTTTTCCTGTGCTGAGTTGATTTCTTTGATATCTCTCTAGTTTCCATTCATTTTTGTGAGGACGAGCCCCTTTAAGTAAGCCAGTTATAAAGCTGACAGTAAAAATTTAATCCACAGACCTTGTAAACAGCCAGATGACACACATTTTATGCAGCTTTCAGTTTATTATGTGACCCAGTGGGATAGTAATATGCTTATGATATGCAGGCTTGAGACTTCAAAAACAAAAGTCTTTTTTTTTTTTTTTTTTAAGAAAAAAGAATAGTTCTGACACATATATCTCAGGAATATTTTCTTCAAATTTATTTTATCTCTTGTTATTTCTCTGAATTTTAAGATAGTTTTCTTGCTTTGCGCATGACACAAGAAAAAATATCATTTCTAGTAATACTGTTACTACAGAGCAATATATACTGGTGATAGTCATGGTTATAATTTTTAACTGTGATTGGGCCTGATGAAAATTTTATTCTGTTCTCACAAAATTAATATTTGGTTTGTATAGCTAGAAATGTGCTAATTTGGTGATTATTGTATAAAAATTATGTTGAAAACCTGAAGCATTCTTGAGACATTTTATTAGGTGTTATAAATAGTGGAACACATTTTCTTATGTGTTTTCTACATCTGGAACAACAATCAGACTTGGCACATAAAAAGATATATGATATGATACATAAAAATATATATGTATAGTTCATGGACGAGTTCATTTGTTATTACCAGCAGATATTTGTGTCATCGGTGACTTGGCATTTAAGTGGGGGAATGTTCTATAGCTGAAGGATAATGTAATTAATAAGTCTGAAAAGTTTGGCACCCTGTAGAAATGAAAAACTGAAGCATAAGCACCCTTTAAAAAGCTAAATTTTATCTGGTACTTGTAAAGTATATTATGCCGAGACTTTGACAAGTCATGCCATCACAACTCCGTTGGTGGTATTGGAATCTTTGACAAAAATATTTATTCACCGGCCTATGCACTAACAGCTTACTACTTAAAATAACTCTTGACTTCAGGCTGTATCTAGATGTTGTGGCTTTAGTTTGGTTAACATAGGCGTGAGGCTTCATGCTGTCCCAAGTTATTTCATCATCAAGCTACTAAATCATAGCCACATGTTGTATTGTCCTAGATTTGGAAAAAGAGGAAGAATTGGTTAGGGTGGAATATCATATTTTTGGAAGACTAAAGCAACCCTTTGTTCCAATATGGATGCTCTAAAGACAGAAGAGTTCCTTTCTTTTTGTAATAATATAATCTACTTTTTGTAGAAAACTAAAACATCAAAGAAAGGTATAAAGAAGAAAGTAAAAGCTCTGTCAGATACCACTCTCCACTTTACTATGAAAACCCTCCTCAGCATTTCGTAGGACATCTTCCTACACCCCATTCTTCATGTGTGTATGTATGCAGCAAATGGTATTCTATCTATAATGGTTTGCATCGTGCTTTTGACACTCAAAATATGTTATCGTGGGTTTTCCATATCAAAATAAATATACAGTAGCCACTCAAATTTAGTTACCCAGGTTTATATCTGCCAGTGGGCATTTAGGAGGTTTTTTAAAAAAGTTTTTGTTTATGTAAATAATTGCCAGATCTGTATCTGTCAAGGGAGTTAGTTAGTCAAAGAGTATGTGCATTTGTCAGTTTGGTCAACAGAGCCACACTGCCACTCAGAAAATGTACATTCCCAGTTATAAGATAGAAGATTGCTCGATCGTACCTTTTTGTCAACAATGAGTAATATCCGTTCTCCTCACCTTTGCCAATCTGATATACCACAGAGAGTATTTTTTTTTTTTTAACTTTCATTCTCTCATTGTATTCCTGGCTTTAAATGCTAACAATATATAATCTGACATCCCCAAATATTCTACACTATAATGCAGACTTGAAATATTCCACTGTCTACTAGACATCTTTGATTAATCATTTGAACCCACCCAAAACTGAACCCCTTTTATCTTTCACCAGACTTGTTTCTTGCTTGCTCTTTCATGTGTTAGTTAATGGCTGATCCAGCCTACCGTCACTCTGGTCACAATATTAGATCTTCTTTTCTGTGTCTCATGCTTCAAATTCAAGCCTCTCCACAAAACCTGTTGACTTTCCTCATATATCCAGAAATCTACCACTTCTCTTTACAATGGTAGCTACCACTCTGATATAGGCCTTAATTATCTCGTTTGGTTTATTGCTGTTCTTCTCTGGTTTCTCTGCTTTGCCTTGTCCCCCTCTATCCTTTTCTCAGCACAGCCACCTTAGTATCCTATTAAATGTCAAGTGAATCATGCCACTCATCTGCTCAAAACTCATTTGAGATTTTTTATCTTTTTCAGTAAAAGACAAAATTCCTACAGTGGCCAACCAAGCCCTATATGATTCGCTTCTCCTTCCCATTCTTTGCCCATTTTTTTTCTGGCCTCATCTCCCCACTTCTGTGCTTCTTCCACGTGTACTCCAGCCACACTGGCCTCCATAGTGTTTCCTGCCCAGGTGCCCCTGAGGGAGACATGCCCTTGCTTCCTCACTTCCATCAGTTCTTCTTTCAAGTCACCTTCTCAGCTGGAATTTCTGTTTAAAATTGATATCCCATTCTTTGAAACTTTTGCTATCCCCTTTCCCTTTTTTTTTTTTTCTCTATAGCATGTATTTCATATTTTATCATTTGTTCCTTGTCTTTCTCTCTTTGCCAGTGTGAGACCTCCATGACAACAGGGACTTAGTCTTCTGTTTTTACTGCTACATCCCCAGTGTGTACAACAGGACTGACACATAAGGGCATGAAGTGCATAGCATGGACTGGGCACAAAATAAGTAATGAAGGATATTGCAAGAGTGCTACTTGGAGGAGTCTTTTTGCCCCTTTTCTTTGGAGTTTTCATTTTTTTCCTGTTAATGTGCCATAACTCCTTATATTAGCAGCTTAAAATTTTTATTTCATGTTGCAAATATTTTCTTTGTCACCAAACATTTTTGCCTTGCAGTTTTAAATTTAATGCCTTCTCTCATCTGCATATCTGAGTTTCTGCCATGCTTAGAAAGCCTTTTCCTGCTCAAAAAGTATTTAACAATTCACTCATATTTTCTTCTAGTATATTTACAATTTATTCTTCACATTTGCAAAAAAGGCTGAATTGAAATGGGATTTATTGAAAGGAGTGAATGAATAATAGATCCAGTTTAATTTTTTCCTAGATGTCTATACAGTTGCCTCAAAACCGTTCACTAAACAGTCCACTGTTGTCCTACCAATTTGAAGGACCATATTTTCCTATACTAAGTGTCCATATATTTTATGTAATGAAAGAAACTTACTCTTTGTTCTGTTTTATTCCCAGCTAGCATGTTCATTTATGTGGCTAAATAACACATTTGAATACGTGTAGTTTATCCCAAGTTTTAAATATTTGTTCCCCTCATCCTTTCTCTATATTTTTTACAACTAAAAACAGGCAGGATAATCCCTTTTTCACCAACATTATGTTAATAGGTAATACTTATATCTTGAATTTTATAATGTACATTAAGAAAATGTTTAAATCTTTATGTTGTGAATAAAGTGCTTTATTTATTCCCTTTATTTTTATACCACATGTTTCATAAAAACTAATGAATTATATGATTTGTTTTATTATCATAAGAGAAAATAGTTCAATTTTTGGTATTTTAGCATTTATGGGCATTGTTATCATGTCATCCATGGTAGAATAGGATTTTATACACTGACTTATGCAAAACAGGTTAATACTGATATGCAATAAAAAAGGTGAAGTAAATAAGCATACTGTTTTGTTGTTTGTATTGTTTTTATTTCTGATTTTCTGTTTATTGTTTCTCAGTGTATTTTTGTTTGTTGTGTGTTTAAAGGTGCTTGCTGCATCTACATTGTTTGATCTCTGGCAAGTTACTGAAATTCTTTGAGCCTTAGTTTTTTCATCTGTAAAATGGGGACAGTAATAGTATGTTGTCCATCCAATTACTGTTAGAATTAAGTGAAAAAATTCATGTGAAGTGTTGAGTGCAGCAGTGACACAAAATAAATATTTAATGAGTATTACCTGGTTTAAGTATGAGTAAATGTTCTAGTTTAATTTAGGAGGAAAAGGGCATCTAGGACTAAAAATTTTTGGAACTTATTCAGTGAAGTTGAGGATAGAAGGTGGAAACTGTCTCCTTTTACCAGTTTCCTTTGATTATGTTGAAAATGTTGTAGTAGCATAGGGAAAGCCTGTCCAGTAAAAAAGAAGGTTTAGTCTTCAGAGAAATTACAAATCATTTTACTCTGCAGAGTAAATCCTGAGAAGTCTGTGTATATTCGGATTAGCATTTTGAGATTATAGGAACAATTTCCTTTATTACTTACCAAATTTATAATTAATGTGAGAACTTAAAAATAGTTGTTTTGCATATTTGTGTTTACAGTTTTATAGTGAAAGAACATCATCAGAAGAAACAAGATATTGTCTACCTTCCTATTCCTCTCCCATATCATGAATACAAGCTCCCAATTATTGTCATGATTAGATGATTCTAGATCCTCCTGACTCACAGTTTCTTTCATCCGCAGACCCATTCTGAAGAGAGACCATTCCAGTGTGAGGAATGTAAAGCTTTGTTCCGAACCCCATTTTCTTTGCAGAGACACCTGCTCATACATAACAGTAAGTCACAATACAAGCAGTTGAGGACAAATTGAATTATCTCAAACTTTGTTCTTACAACTTTTGAGAATGTAGGCGTCACAGAAGTGGACCTATATGTGGTTATGTGATTTGCTTTTGAACATAAACAGGGCTGGTAATTCTGCTTTTCACCTTTTCTTCCGTTATCCTTGCTTCATTTTCCCACATTAAGATCAGTCATTTTATGAGACATTTTCTTTTATATCATTTCTTTGCACTATTTAAGGTTTGTATATAAAATCTTCTCTCATATTCAGTAAGGTATCTTTGAAATTTGTTCTGAAATAGACATTTTTTGTTCCCTTTTAAATATAATGATTAAGGAAACATGTCTGACCCTTTAAAACATGCAGATGTCTGGCATGATTTTATTAGCTCACAGACTTTTAAAGTTGGAAAAGATCAGAGTACATATCTAATAACTTCTAATATCTACAGATCTAATAACTTCTTACTTCTTTTGGCAGGAGCCCTTCTTTTTCTTTTGAGAGAAGTTATACACATATACACCATGCAAATTTGTAAGCAGTTACACTCAGAGCTGTATTTAGAATATAGCACCTTATACCCACATCGCTGAAAGGACACTTTACATCACTGTATTTCAGAGAAAATGCTATTGCTAAGCTGAGTTTTAAAGTGGGTTCAAATATCAAAGTAACCGGACATTTGCTACATTACTCTATCTAAAAGTAAAGAAAAATGGCATAACGTAGGTAATATTTGTATTGATTGCTTTTGAGTTGTTTAATCAGTGGAACATCTTCTGAAACAAAGTTCCTACTGCTGATTAAATTTTTAATATTTCTGAGGAAAGCGAAACAATTAATCAGTTATGACAACTGTACAGATAAGATAGTGTCTTGGAAGAAATTTTCTCTGATCAAGTAGAAGTGTCTAAAATTCAAAATACCAAAGATATTAAAGTTTTTAAAAATACCAAGTAGTAATGATCATGATGAAATGCCTCTTTTCCTACATAAGAGGTAGTGTTAAGGTCTCATGACATTCTGTATTTGACCTTACAGCTCTGGAGAATTGGTCAACACCACTTTCTGTTTCTTTATTAAGGACAGCCATGCATTTAAGAATTAAAATTTGTCATGTAACAGCAGGAATTTCCATCCCATTTCGCTCTCATTTAAGAAAGACAATCATTATGAGATGAATGGATTTTAGAGTAGGGATTGGGACAAGTGAACCTCATTCATACTATTAAGACTTCTGTGGCCAAATTTGGCCTGATGCTCAGGAACTTTTTCTTTAGACAGATGAAAATTTAATTTCAATAGTGACGAGGAATATTTATTATAAGGAATCTGCTACTTTTGATTTCTGCTGATTGGTTCTCATATACTTGAGAGAGAGGACTGAAGCAGTGGTGTAGACTCTGCTTGCATATTCTGTATTTAATATAATGTTGATCAGTACATTAATCACAGGCTTTATGAAGCTGCATCAAGACATTTGGCTGGAAAATCAGCTTTGTAGTTGACTGAGTAAGTGGGTTATTGAAGGTAAAGTTAAACATCAGATAAGGCAGGTCAACTAAAAGGATGGGAAAAACCAGAAGTAGACTGAATAAGACAAAATACTAGATGTTATCTTACACAATATGAAAATTAAGACCTGTTTAACTTCAAAACATGCAGGCTGTTTTAGAAATTTCTATCAGCATTCTGGCTCAAAATACGAAGAATAGCTTGTCATAATTACTTTGGGAAATACTGCTATTTTCTAACACACTGAAAACCAAAAGGCAGGTTACTAGCTAGCTTCTTGGTTTTAAGATAGGAAAAATCCTCTCTTTAATCCTATGTTTATTTCTTTAAGGCAAAGAAATCTGATAACATCAGATTAAATCTCATAAGAGTTAAAAAATTCTGATAAGCTTAAAACAAAGAAATCTGGAATTAAAATATGAAAGAAGAAAGGTAAGGCCTCCCTTGGTATAGCTTGACGAGGTCTTTGTATAGGAATCAATATTTTGATTCATGTGATAGTTTAATAGAAATGCTTTAATAGGAGAAATCTTGGAGGTTTACTTTTTTGTTTTGTTTTTGTTTTTTATTTACTGAATTGTAAAGATTTACTCATTTATTTTGAGAGGGGGATTGGGGAGGGGCAGAGGGACAAGGAGAGGGAGGGAATCCTAAGCAGACACCCTGCTGAGCACAGAGCCCTAAGACACAGGGCTGGACCCGTGACTCTGAGATCATGACCTGAGCTGAAACCAAGAGTTTGACCCTTTGACTGAGCCACCCAGGCACCCCTTGTTTTTGTTTTTTAATTTCTCTTTGTTCCTGAGTTGCTTTGGTATTATTTATAGTCTTATGTCATTGATACTTTCTTTTACTCTCACTGGTTATACATTTTATACAAATAAAGTATTTAAATAAATCTAAAAAGGTATATAAAGACAAACTAGTAATAGCACCCAGCAACAAAAATGCACAAAGGCAACATACAAACATAGCTCTCAGAATCTACACAATTCTTGCATGGTTTGGGTGTGACTTTGTTCCAAGCATCAGATTTCAGCAGGGCTCTCAGAGATTTTAAGTTAAAGAGCCATAATTCTGTTTGAAAAGGGTCATTTGTCTTTTTCTTTTTTTCTTTTTTCCTTCTTTTTGTCCTTCCTCCTTTAAATTTGGTATGAAGAAATAATAGGATCTTCACATTTCTAAATCTATGCTAGTTCTAATGGAGATGTGAGATGAGTTTGGTTGAAATTGAGGTAATCTCTTATTTCAATGTAGAAAGTTATCTGTATATTTTGTCTCATAATGAATATAATATGTGAATCTGTACTTATAAATTGTTCTTTAAAAAGGGAATATATGTTCAAATACTAGTCTGTCTGGGGTGCCTGGGTGGCTCAGTTGGTTAAGCGTCTGCCTTCCACTCAGGTCATGATCCCAGGGTCCTGGGATCGAGCCCCGCATCAGGCTCCCTGCTAGGCGGGGAGCCTGCTTCTCCGCTGCCACTCTGCCTACTTGTGTTCTCTCTCTCTGTCAAATAAATAAATAAAATCTTTAAAACAAAACAAAACAGAAAACAAATACTAGTCTGTCTGATTTATATAATCGTATTATAACTTCCTGAGAGATAAAACTGCTTTCTAATTGTGCACATGCATCGCTTAAATGTATTTCAATAGACCACTAAAAGGTAGATGTGTTTGTTAAGAAGACCTACAAGGATAGCATTATATGAAAGTTTAAAAAGTACCATACTGTACCCCTAAACATAGTTTGTGGAGTTGCTTTCCCTGTGGGCCTAGGCAATAGAATGATAACAAGGTGAAAACCCTCACAGGTACCCAGGGGCTCTTGGGTAGAAAAGGATAATTGTCCCAATCCAACTGCCTCTCTGAGAGGCAGCCCTCTAACCTGTCTGAGGACAGCCTGGGAGCTGAGCCCCTTTCCCCAGCTAATTAATTAATTAGCAGACGAAGGACCATGTTAGGGTGCCTCTAGTCCAAGTTCCTGAGATAGTGCTGAGGAAGTAAAGGGGTGTTGTAGCCCTTTCCTGTCCTAGAAGGGGGCTGGCTCTGACTTATTTCTGTGTGCCCTCAGGGGCTTCCCTCCCCACTGTGCTACCCATGACCCTATTCTGCCTGTGCCCTGTCCCTTAAAGGCCACATAAAGGTTGTGGAGTGAGGGGAGTTTAGGAGGGACCCCAAAAGCCACTTACTCTGCTTGACAGAAGCCTTTTGTCACCACAAGACTCTACTTACTTCAAACCTGATTCCCTGTCCTAGAAAGACCTCCTTTTAGAGAAAGTTCATGGTTCCTTTAGAAAATTAGCTAATTGAGTCTCCACCTTTTCCAATTAAAGAGGCTGAGAACATAAGAAGGTTAAAGCACTTCCCACTGGTCACATAATGAATGAGCAAATATGGAATTGAAAGATGTGAAAAATTACCTTTTCTGGTTATGATAAATTGTTAGTAATAAAGCTAACTTTTTGGAGAAAAGAACACTACGTCTGGAACCCATGAGGGAGAGTTAACATCACCCTGCTGTTGCATCTGATCTTTCTCTTATCTGACTTTTTCATTTCTAAGGTGAGAGGACTTTCAAGTGCCATCACTGTGATGCTACCTTTAAAAGGAAGGATACCTTAAATGTTCATGTCCAGGTGGTCCATGAAAGACATAAGAAATACAGATGTGAGCTATGTAATAAGGCATTTGTTACACCTTCTGTGCTTAGAAGTCATAAGAAAGTAAGTAGAAGCCTTCTGTGAGTTTAAATGGATTACATACTTCAGCATATAGGCATGTATGCTAATTATCATGTGATAATCAACTTTATATTAATTAGTCAACATATTTCCTCAAAATGACAAGGGATGCATGGTTTATATGAGCTCTTCAAAAAATGTCTGTTCTCTTTACTTTTTCAGAAGAGATATATAATTCAGATGAAGGTGAACCTAGATTTAGGTATGGATTCTGCACAGCGCTGAGCTATGATGATAGATGGGTCAAAGTATTTGATGAGTGGGAGCTTGTCAATTTTTGTACATTTTTTAATTAATGTGGGTTTTTATCTAAAAAATGATTAGTGCCTTAATTTTATTTTTCAGAGCTAATTCAGGTGTTTATTGACAAGTTATTAGATTGAGCTCTTTTCTAGGATTGGAATGGTCCTTCTTCATCGTGCATCTCTAGGGCCTAGGGAAGTTCCTGGCACAGAAGAGGGACTTGATTAAGTATTTGCTTAACTCAAATAAAATGAGGTTCTTACTTACGGTGATTTGGAGATTATCTTTTTTGTGTTATGCTAATTACTGTAGGCAAATCAAGAGGTTATTTTTATTTGTTTTATAAGTACATTTTAAGTGTATTTTCAAAAATAGCAAAATTCATAGTGTAACAAACACCGTTATAAGTTTTAATGTTGACTCTAGAAATGACTGTGAAGTAATAGATTCCGCTACTTGGTGTGTACTGCTGAGTGAATGTGAGGAAGTGATTCCTGCTTCAGTGTGACTTTCACTTTGGTACCTGTCCTTAGTATGGCTGTGTCGAAGGACTGAACTGAGGAACGTTCTTTTGCTGTTTCTTTAATGTTCGGTAATAATGATATTGTCTTCTTTTTTCAAATTTCTGGAGAAGATAGTCTTTCAACTGTCTTTGCTTGAATTACTTTTTTTGCATGGATTTAATAAATTTGTGTCATGTTTTAATCAATGTGGGAAAAAATAGTGAGTTTTCAAGAGAGATAATAGTTGTTTGTCCACAATCACAGATTGTTATATAGTACATTTTGCAGAGCATTGTTCATTTTTATCTGATACATTTATCCAGTATTGTCAGAGTGATCTGTTTCCATGCTTTCTTATCTATATTTAAGATATTTTAGTATTATACCTTAAATGTCTTTTAAAACCAATTAACCAAATTCCATATCGATACATTTTTAAATTACACCAAAGAAGCATTTTAATTCTTTTCATTAATGTTGACTTAATGTTGTTTAGTTGGAAACTATGCCACTGAAAATTTACTTAGGTCATGTAGGTGAGCAATGAAATACTTATGTAGCAGCAAAAGAAATGCTGTGGATTTTATATAGATACTATAAGTAAATTGATAGCTGCCTCTTTGGAATAATCCAATGCTGCAATAATAGATATATACAGTTTCTAAACAACCGTACACTAATCAAGAAAGAATTATTGTATTTTGCCCCTTCTGTCAGGGAATGAGAAGAAAATAGGTCTGCTATATGTTAAAATGTTATACCATTTCCTTTAAAATGAGCCATAATGGGGACCATGGGAGTAACGGCTCTTACTGTAAAGAATGTATAACTGTTTTGTATAAGAACTTAGAGTGAAAATGGAAAGTTAAGTTCCTGCCAAATGCAAAATCAAGGAGATGTCTGTTGTAGCCAGTGTCATTGGCTAGCGTGGCAGTTGGTTAGACTATATTTCTCAAACTTGAATATAATGTAAATCATTTTCAATGGAAAAAATATTTAAAAGGACACTGATGTTGACTAAGGTATTTAGTTTATAACTCTTTTACAAACTACAAATACAATAGTGTCTCTCCAAATGCACATTATAATTCGAATGTGAAAATTTTCCAATTAAATACCAATAAGGCTATGAAACTAATTATATTAAAGTTAGCAATTAATATGGAGACTGTTTTGCTACATTGGTGGTTTTTTGAGATGAGGTAACTGCCCTACCCCTTTCACCCAGTGCCGGCCAGTGCGTCCCTCCTGGGAACACATCATTTAAAGAAAAAACAAAACAAAACAAAAAAACTTTCCTATTCTTTTTACATTAGCCCATGGCTATGCCAGTAATTTGCACTAACCTAATGCAAACACAGGCCCTGGAAACTCTGCGTTGTGGTGGTAACCCAGATGATCCACTGTGTGCTTTCATTGATGTGTAGGTCATCGTTGAAATGAAAAAAAATTTAAAAAGTGTCACTGAGAATGTGCAGATATCTAAAATAATTTCCTTCTCCCTCCCTTCTTTTCCCCTTCTCCTAAGTTTGAAAAACAATGGGACTTGAAAAGTAGCTCTGACCCCCTTATTTATTGGAATGACCTATTTTGATGTTGGTAGAATAACTGGTCTCCTGATGAGATTGTGAGCCAAGTTTAAAAAGCTCCATCTGACTCTGAAAAACAAACTGAGGGTTCTAGAGGGGAGGGGGGTGGGAGGATGGGTTAGCCTGGTGGTGGGTATTGAGGAGGGCACATTCTGCATGGAGCACTGGAACACTACATCTAAAACTAATGATGTAATGTATGGGGATTAACATAAGAATTAAAAAAAAAAAAAGCTCCATCTGCCTCCTCTTTTTGGGAGAGCTTACTCTTTTCTTTGAACTCTCTAACATTCCAGCAAAATTCACTTTTGATGATACATATTCACCTTTCTTTGTGTGGTTGTTTTATGCTGAGATTAAAGGTATGTGGAGGGCAAGGATGTTCTTTCAAATTGACTGCTCAATTAACACTGCTGATTTTAAAGATCAAATCAGATTTATATTTCTTTTTGCTTTTCCGTAAAATCAATCCAGTCAGGCAAGCATAATGCAAGTAACAGATTACTTTATTGAGATTAATTCTGCCCTCAAGAGTTAAATACACACCAAGAATGTGAAAAATGCTTCTAAGGAAGTGTTTCTTGGCAGCAGTAAAGGGCAGCTTTAACCCCATTTTGATTATGTGGTTTTGCCAGCATATACTGGTTTTGTATCACTTAATCGTTTTTACTTGGGGGCTCCATAAAGGCTTAAAAAGTAAAGTGCAGAATTATTTTCAAATTAGCACTAATGCATGATTCTAAGGTTTGGTTTTTTATTTTATTTTTTTTTGAACCAGTGGGAATACTCATGATAAATTGTTTAAAATCTCATTGTGATATTAAATCATCTTAATGAAACATAATCCTGGAAAAAAAGGATTTACCATTGTCAGAGGCACTTAATCATTTTTACCTAATTCTTTATATTTATCCTCAACCCTTTTTATTCCTTTCCATTTAGACACATACAGGAGAAAAGGAGAAAATCTGCCCATATTGTGGCCAGAAATTTGCCAGCAGTGGTACACTGAGAGTTCATATCCGTAGCCACACAGGTAAGTAAATTGTAATTGGTGATAAAAACAACTTAAAGAAATCAAATTCCTTTAAGACAAGGGATATCATAATCTTACAAAATATCTCCCAGATTAAGAATTAATCTTGGCTATTTTCTCTTCCTTAAAATTTTATAGAATCCAGTTCCTTACTTTAGAAAAATCTTAAATAAGTTTACTTTCCCAAACTAAGTTAAATGTCTGAAATGGAAATAATTTGGCTCATGTTTTGTTGTGATATAATTGTGATTTACTGTATATTCTGTTCTAATGGAGGAATAGGGAATAGCAGTTTCACTTTTTATAGAAGGCTAAGGGCCTCCTCTTAAAATTCCTTCCTATAACTGATATCAAATGTGGCTTTTTTAAAGTTAGAAAGTTCTTGGAATACTGCCTGGATGCTGTAGGATTTTATTGGATACGAGGGTGATGGAACCGTAATGTCCCGTATGCCATGGATAGCTTCCTAAAGGGGTCGTCCCTTGATTTCTTATGACTTTTTGTGCAATTTCTCCCATGAAGGAGGGCTATGCCCTAGTGAAGGCTGAATAAACAACTAAATATTCTTTTTTAAAATTTTAACTGGAGTATAGTTGACATAGAATATTTGTTTCAGGTATACAACATGGTGATCTGATAATTATATATGTTATAAAAAGCTCACCATGATAAATCTAGGATAAGTCTAAATACCACCTGTCACCATACACAGTTATTACAATATTATTGACTATATTCCCTATGCTGCAATTTTCATCCCCATGACTTATTTTGTGACTGAAGTTTGTTCCCCTTATCTTCTTCACCTATTTCACCCATCCCCCCACTGCCTTCCCCTCTGGCAATCACTAGTTAGTTCTCTATTATTTATGAGTCTATTTCTCTTTTTGTTGTTGGTGGTGGTATTTGTATATTTTTTCATTTGTTTTTTAGATTCCACATATAAGTGAAATCATATGGCATTTGTCTTCCTCTGACTTACTTAGCATAATATCCTCTAGGTCCATCCACACTCTTGTGAATGGCAAGATACCGTTCTTTTTTATGGTGAAGTCATATTCCATCATGTATATATACCACGTTTTCCTTATCCATTTATCTGTCAGTAGATACTTACATTGCATTGCCTCCATATCTTGGCTCTTGTAAATAATGCTGCAGGGGCGCCTGGGTGGCTCAGTCGTTAAGCGTCTGCCTTCGGCTCAGGTCATGATCCCAGGGTCCTGGGATCGAGCCCCGCATCGGGCTCCCTGCTCAGTGGAGAGCCTGCTTCTCCCTCTCCCACTCCCCCTGCTTGTGTTCCCTCTCTCGCTGTGTCTCTCTCTGTCAAATTAAAAAAAATATATTAAAAAAAAAAAATGCTGCAGTAAACATAGAGGTGCATACATCTTTTTGAATTAGTGTTTTCATTTTCTTTTGGTAAATACCCAGAAGTGCAATTACTGGATGGTATGGTACTTCCATTTTTAGTTTTTTTTGAGGACCCTCCAAACTGTTTTCCAGAGCGTCTGCATCAATTTAAATTCCCACCAGCAGTATACAAGGGTTACCCTTTCTCCACAGTCTCACCACCACTTGTTATTTCTAGTCTTTTTGATACTAGCCATTCTGATTGGTGTGAGATGTTATCTCATTGTGGTTTTGATTTGCATTTTCCTGATAATGAGTGATGTCGCACATCTTTTCATGTGTCTGTTGGCCATCTCTATGTCTTTTTTGGAAAATGCCTCTTTAGGTCTTCTGCACTTTTTTCATGGATTATTTGTTGTTTTGGTCTTGAGTTGTATGAGCTCTTTACATATTTTGGATATTAATCCCTTACTGGATATATCTTTTGCAAATATCTTTAAACAATTAAATATTCTTGACAGAACCTTGTCTGGATTTTATCTATCATGTAGAGAAATACTTGAGAAGACTTGAAAAAATACTCTGAATATTGATAGCCAGATCATTTTACTTGAATCTTAATGGTTTTCAGTAGCTGGACTATATGTGGTAAAATGTAACTAGATTACATTGCTGAGGCTTCCTATTCAAGAGCCAGAGTATTTGACTTTATCATTGTAGCCCCAGTACCTCATGAAGTAGACGTCTAGCATAGTAACTGTTTTGTGGATGAGGAAATGTTAGCTTACATAGGCCAAAGAATCAATAGTACAACTATTACACAGAGGTGGAGGAAAGGACAGCTGTGGAACATAATTTCTTATTCTGGAATTTTTTTGGCTAAAGCTAAAAGACATAATGTCAAAATAGTATTTGTAATCTTAGAGTGGTCTCTTAAATACTTTTAAATGAAACCTATAACCAAGAACATATCAAACATTATACATGATGAATGTAGAATAATGGGTGCCCTAAAGAGAGAAAGGAGGTCTTCTTGCTTAGAAGTATCCAGGGAAAGTGAAGTTTTGAGAACCAAAACAGAAGCAGAGAACAACAAAAAGAAAGGAAGCAAAAGGAAAAGAGCAATAGAGAGCCATGTTGAGCGTGGGTGGACTTAAAATTGTTCCAGAGTCTTTATCACCGTGTCCTGATTGTACAGAAGAAACAAGTCATTGATATAATTTCTTATATTATTGTTTTCTCCTTTTCTTAGGTTTTTCCTTCTTACAGATATCCTCCTGAGAATTTTATGTTCAATATCTTTCCCTTTCCTTTCTTTCAAGTTTATCAAGATCCTAAGTCGTTGAATATGCTGAAACTTCCTAATAATTTATAGACATAATCTTGATAGACTATTGATAAGGAGCTAATTTACTATCATGTTGTCTGGCATTAATAATCATGGTATTTTTTTTAATGTATTACCCTTGGAAAAATGCATTTTTGATGGAAAAAATGCATTTAGGTGGCTGTGTTCCTGATTAACCTGACCTTTTTGTTTAGTAAACTAGTGTTGAAAGGAGAACTTGGTTGGAAAAATTATTTTTAGTGGTGTTTTAAATTCTGAGTTATGTGTTTTTAACTAACTTCTTTCTTAAAATTAAACTGTAATGATCTCCAAGATAATCTGTCAAAAATTTAATTTACCTTGTCACATCAAAAGTTGTCCTTGGCTTTTTAAATTATTACTATCTTCCTTATTAGACATAAACCCAAAGTATGCTCGATTTCTAAGTCCAAAAAGAGATCATAGGCAGTAAAATTTGTTTAAGAAAAAGAACAATCTCCTGTTCCTTGAAGAGCTGTTGATAATAGGAAAAAAAAAAATGGAAATAGAGCCTGCATATCCAACAGTTTAGAAGATTGGTTAAATAAATTATGGTATATTAGTTAACATGAAAAGAAATATAAGTTACAAAAACAAAATGATATATTTTTATAAGGATAATATATTTATATATAAAGGCCTTAGAGGTTAAATACTAAATTATTACCTGTGGTTATTTCTTTGTATTATAAATATGGACAATTTGAATTTTCTTGATGATTTTCTGTGTTTTCATGTAAGTTTCTTGTCTAATAAAATATTTAAAATATATTAACATTATGATTATGCAGGTAACTGCTATTATTAGGTTTATGCTAAATTATTTAGGTGTGACATGTTTCTGCATCTGATTCTCAAGTGGAGCAGCAAAAAGAAGTGCAAAAAATATATTTTAAAAAGGGAGAAATGAGAATGAGAAAGCAAATACGGTGACATTAAACCCAAGTGAGGATATATATGGCTTATTGTTCTATTTTTCCAATTTTTCTGCCTGTGTGAAAATTTTCATAATTAAAAGTGGGAGTGTTCTATTCCAGTGAGAACAACTGAATGGATGCAGATGCCAACTAAGTGCCGCTAAGAGCTGTTTCCTGAACATCCAGCTTCACAGCTTACATCTTGTTTGCATCTCTCTCAAAGCCTAGTTCTTTCAACAGGAAGATTTCTATTCTTTAAATATAAACAGACTTTTTATTGTTTTGTTTTTTTGCTTACAGTCAGACCACTCAGAGAGAAAACTCAGATTCTTCTGAAGAAGCAGAACTTCTTACTGCATGCTTAGTCATCTTCTTGAAAAAGGAATTCCATGAAATTTGCTATTGGCTTAGTCTTTAGAATTTTTTTTTAAATATATTGTAAAGTATATCAATTTTTTACAAAAGAAGGTTTAAAGAGTTGGTAAGGCTTACCCAGTCATGCTGTTATCCTGCTATAAATCTTGCAGTGGTTTCCCCTTGCTTTCTGCAAAATGACTGTCCCTTACCTATCACGAGACTTATCAACTACCAATTCCTCTCACAGTTGACATTCCAAGCTCACTTATTAGGCTTCTTTCGCTTTCCCCCAGTCTCCAAGTAAATGTAACTTTCTCCACGATATGTCACGTGACCATCCCTTATTCCCACATTAGGTGGATATGCTCTATCTTGTGCTTCTCTCAACACTTCACGCTTCCAGGTGCTCATACTTCTTCAGTCATTCGTAAGTTCTCTGTTCCTTTAGAGCTGTGCCCATATCCGATAACTTACTTGTTTACTATTCAGAGAACTGACTGGCATGGAGAAAGAACCTAGAGAATGCTTCTTGAATAAATAAAAGAATCTACAAATACATTACCATACCTGTGGGATTTTGGAAAGAATGCTGGCTTCATAGCAAGAAGTCTTGGATTTGAATCTAAATTTAATTGACCATAAAATCATTTTTTCATAAATTAACTATACAATCATGGAATTCACTTTGAGAAATGTTAGAATCAAAGAATAAAATTACGGGCGGAGCAAGATGGCGGAGGAGTAGGAGACCTGGATTTCGTCTCCTCTCAGGAATTCAGCTGGATAGGGATCAAACCATTCTGAACACCTACAAACTCACCAGGAGATCGAATAAAAGAATAGCAACAACTCTCTCATCAGAAAAGCGACCACTTTCTGGAAGGTAGGACGTGCGGAGAAGTGAATCCGAGGCGATATTCGGGAGGATAGACGGCGGGGGAGGGGCCTCCGTCGGCCGCTTCTGGCAAGTGATAGAACCACGGAGCACAAAATCGGAACTTTTAAAAGTCTGCTCCGCTGAGGGACGTCACTCTGGTGGCTAAGCGGGGGGTGGAACCCTCCGGGACAGTGTGGTGTCAGGACCCCCGGGGTCACAGAAAGACCGGGGGTGCCTGAGTGTGGCAGAGCTCCCAGGCAACGGAGCAGGGAAGCCGGCTGCAGAGGCGGGGCCCAGGCGCGGGCTCTCAGCTCGGGGTGGCCATAAACCGTGATCCGCGGCCCAGTCGGGCCCCTGCTCCTCCAGCAGGGACCCAACAAGCGGCAGATCCGGGGAGACTCACCTTCCTCCCCCGGGAGGAGCCGCGCGGGAGTGCACCGCAGGGATCTGCCGGGTTTGGAGACTCCACCCGGGGTCGGGTGCCAGAGATAGAAATGCGCAGTCACAGGCCGGGTGAGCACGGAGTGCAGCCGGAGACCGGGGAGACGGGAGTGACTGACGGCTTTTCTCTGGGGCTCACTGAGGAGCGGGGCCCCGAGTTCTCGGCTCCTCCGGGGCGGAGATTGGGAGGCTGCCATTTTCACTCTCCGCCTCCAAAGCTGTACGGAAAGCTCGCAGGGAACAAAAGCCCCGGAGAGCAAACCCGAGCAGATGACTTAGCCGGGAGGGGGCAAGGGCGGGGCACTTCCGCCTCCGGCAGAGACATTTGGGAA
Organism: Mirounga leonina; assembly: GCF_011800145.1. Lineage (NCBI taxonomy): Eukaryota > Metazoa > Chordata > Mammalia > Carnivora > Phocidae > Mirounga > Mirounga leonina. Next base: position 854,131 of record NW_023270620.1, read on the forward strand.
CCACGGCAACAGGCCCCTCCCCCAGAAGATCAGCGAGAACAGCCAGCCAAGACCAAGTTTACCGATCAATGAGAACGGCAGAACTCCAGCTCTAGGGGAATACTGCACATAGAATTCACTGCTTTTTTTTACCATGATTCTTTAGTCTTTTAAAGTTAATTTTTTTTAACTGTCTTTTTGTCTTTTTATTTCTTTTTGAATTTTTCTTTTTCCCTTTTTCAACCAACATCTTATCAATCCCTTTTTAAAAAAAAAAAAAATTATTTTTCATTTTTAGAGTCATATTCTATCCCTTCATAGTAGTTACCCATATTTTTGGCTTATATATATAAGTTGTTCTCTCTTTAAAATTTTGAGATAGTTTCTTCTAACAGATTAAAATATACCCTAAATCTCTAGTATATGGTGTTTTCTATTCCCCTGCCTGATCACATCCTCTCCCTTTTTTTTTTCTTTTTTCTTTTTTTAAATCCTCTTCTTTTTTTTTTCAAACAACTTCTTATCAATTCCTTTTATAAAATTTTTTATAATTTCCATTTTTACAGTCATATTCCATCCCTTCATCATATCAACCCTTATTTTTGTACATATATAAGTTTTTCTTTCTTTAAAATTTTGGGAGGCACTTTCTCCTAAAAGACCAAAATACACCCCAAATCTAGTGTGTGGCACTGATCTATATACCATATAGATCATATTTGATCACATTCTGGTTTTTTTGTTGTTGTTGTTGTTTTGTTTTTGTTTTTATCTTTATCTTTTTCTTTTTCTTTTTTCTCTTTCCCTTTCTTATCCCACTACTTCAGGTCTTTTCTGATTTGTTTAGAGTATATTTTCTGGGGACGTGGTTACTCTGCTAGCATTTTCTTCTCTCATTAATCTATTCTCCTCTGCACAAAATGACAAGATGGAAAAAATCACCTCAACAAAAAGAACAAGAGGTAGTACCAACTGCCAGGGACCTACTCAATATGGATATTAGTACGATGTCAGATCTAGAGTTCAGAATCATCACTTTAAAGATACTAGCTGGGCTTGAAAAAAATATGGAAGTTATTAGAGAAACGCTTTCTGGAGAAGTAAAAGAGCTAAAATCCAACCAAGTAGAAATCAAAAAGGCTATTAATGAGGTGCAATCAAAAATGGGGGCGCTAACTGCTAGAATAAATGAGGCAGAAGAGAGAATCAGTAATATAGAAGATGAAATGATGGAAAATAAAGAAGCTGAGAAAAAGAGAGATAAACAACTACTGGATCACGAGGGCAGAATTCGAGAGATAAGCGATACCATAAGACGAAACAACATTAGAATAATTGGGATCCCAGAAGAAGAAGAAAGAGAGAGGGGGGCAGAAGGGATAATGGAGCAAATTATAACAGAGAACTTCCCTAATTTGGGGAAAGAAACAGGCATGAAAATCCAGGAAGCACAGAGAACCCCTCCCAAAATCAATAAAAATAGGTCAACTCCCCGACATCTAATAGTAAAACTTACGAGTCTCATAGACAAAGAGAACATCCTGAAAGCAGCTTGGGAGAAGAGATATGTAACCTACAAGGGTAGAAACATTAGATTGGCAACAGACCTATCCACAGAGACCTGGCAGGCCAGAAAGGACTGGCAGGATATATCCAGAGCACTAAATGAGAAAAATATGCAGCCAAGAATACTCTATCCAGCTAGGCTGTCATTGAAAATTGAAGGAGAGATAAAAAGCTTCCAGGACAAACAAAAACTAAAGGAATTTGCAAACACAAAACCAGCCCTACAGGAAATCTTGAAAGGGGTCCTCTAAGGAAAGAGAGAGCCTCAAAGCAATATAGACCAGAAAGGAACACAGACAATATACGGTAACAGTCACCTTACAGGCAATACAATGGCACTAAATTCCTATCTTTCAATAGTTACCCTGAATGCAAATGGGCTAAATGCCCCAATCAAAAGACACAGGCTATCAGACTGGATTAAAAAACAAGACCGATCGATATGCTGTCTGCAAGAGACTCATTTTAGAACCAAAGACACCCCCAGATTGAAAGTGAGGGGGTGGAAAACCATCTACCATGCTAATGGACACCAAAAGAAAGCTGGGGTGGCAATCCTTATATCAGACAAATTAGATTTTAAACCAAAGACTGTAATAAGAGATGAGGAAGGACACTATATCATACTTAAAGGATCTATCCAACAAGAAGATCTAACAATTGTAAATATCTATGCCCCTAACATGGGAGCAGCCAATTATATAAGGCAATTAATAACAAAAGCAAAGAAACACATCGACAACAATACAATAATAGTGGGGGACTTTAACATCCCCCTCACTGAAATGGACAGATCATCTAAGCAAAAGATCAACAAGGAAATAAAGACTTTAAATGACACACTGGACCAAATGGACTTCACAGACATATTCAGAACATTCCACCCCAAAGCAACGGAATACACATTCTTCTCTAGTGCCCATGGAACATTCTCCAGAATAGATCACATCCTAGGTCATAAATCAGGTCTCAACCGGTACCAAAAGATTGGGATCATTCCCTGCCTATTTTCAGACCACAATGCTTTGAAACTAGAACTCAATCACAAGAGGAAAGTCGGAAAGAACTCACATACATGGAGGCTAAAGAGCATCCTACTGAAGAATGAATGGGTCAACCAGGAAATTAAAGAAGAATTAAAAAAATACATGGAAACCAATGAAAATGAAAACAGAACTGTTCAAAATCTTTGGGATGCAGCAAAGGCAGTCCTAAGAGGAAAGTATATAGCAATACAAGCCTTTCTCAAGAAACAAGAAAGGTCTCAAGTACACAACCTAACCCTACACCTAAAGGAGCTGGAGAAAGAACAGCAAATAAAGCCTAAACCCAGCAGGAGAAGAGAAATCATAAAGATCAGAGCAGAAATCAATGAAATAGAAACTAAAAGAACAGTAGAACAGATCAACGAAACTAGGAGCTGGTTCTTTGAAAGAATCAACAAGATTGATAAACCCCTGGCCAGACTTATCAAAAAGAGAAGAGAAATGACCCAAATCAACAAAATCATGAATGAAACAGGAGAGATCACAACCAACACCAAAGAAATACAAACAATTATAAGAACATATTATGAGCAACTCTATGCCAGCAAATTAGATAACCTGGAAGAAATGGAGGCATTCGTAGAGATGTATCAACTACCAAAACTGAACCAGGATGAAATAGAAAACCTGAACAGACCTATAACCACTAAGGAAATTGAAGCAGTCATCAAAAATCTCCCAAAAAACAAAAGCCCAGGGCCAGATGGCTTCCCAGGGGAATTCTACCAAATATTTCAAGAAGAATTAATACCTATTCTTCTGAAACTGTTGCAAAAAATATAAATGGAAGGAAAACTTCCAAACTCATTTTATGAGGCCAGCATTACCTTGATCCCAAAACCAGACAAAGACCCCATCAAAAAGGAGAACTACAGACCAATATCCCTGATGAACATGGATGCAAAAATTCTCACCAAAATACTAGCCAATAGGATCCAACAGTACATTAAAAGGATTATTCACCATGACCAAGTGGGATTTATCCCTGGGCTGCAAGGTTGGTTCAACATCCGCAAATCAATCAATGTGATACAATACATTAACAAAAGAAAGAACAAGAATCATATGATCCTCTCAATAGATGCAGAAAAAGCTTTTGACAAAGTACAGCATCCTTTCTTGATCAAAACTCTTCAGAGTATAGGGATCGAGGGTACATACCTCAATATCATAAAAGCCATCTATGAAAAACCTACAGCGAATATCATTCTCAATGGGGAAAAACTGAGAGCTTTCCCCCTAAGGTCAGGAACGCGGCAGGGATGTCCACTATCACCACTGCTATTCAACATAGTATTGGAAGTCCTTGCCACAGCAATCAGACAACAAAAAGAAATAAAAGGCATCCAAATCGGCAAAGAAGAAGTCAAACTCTCACTGTTTGCAGATGATATGATACTTTATGTGGAAAACCCCAAAGACTCCACCCCAAAACTGCTAGAACTCATACAGGAATTCAGTAAAGTGGCAGGATATAAAATGAATGCACAGAAATAAGTGGCATTCCTATACACCAACAACAAGACAGAAGAAAGAGAAATTAAGGAGTCAATCCCATTTACAATTGCACCCAAAACCGTAGGATACCTAGGAATAAATCTAACCAAAGAGGCAAAGGATCTGTACTCAGAAAAGTATAAAATACTCATGAAAGAAATGGAGGAAGACACAAAGAAATGGAAAAACGTTCCATGCTCATGGATTGGAAGAACAAATATTGTGAAGATGTCAATGCTACCTAGAGCAATCTATACATTCAATGCAATCCCCATCAAAATACCATCCACTTTTTTCAAAGAAATGGAACAAATAATCCTAAAATTTGTATGGAACCAGAAAAGACCCCGCATAGCCAAAGGAATGTTGACAAAGAAAAGCAAAGCCGGCGGCATCACAATTCCGGACTTCCAGCTCTATTACAAAGCTGTCATCATCAAGACAGCATGGTACTGCCACAAAAACAGGCACATAGATCAATGGAACAGAATAGAGAGCCCAGAAATGGACCCTCAACTCTATGGTCAACTCATCTTTGACAAAGCAGGAAAGAATGTCCAGTGGAACAAAGACAGTCTCTTCAACAAATGCTGTTGGGAAAATTGGATAGCCACATGCAGAAGAATGAAACTGGACCATTTCCTTACACCACACACAAAAATAGACTCCAAATGGTTGAAAGACCTCAATGTGAGACAGGAGTCCATCAAAATCCTAAAGGAGAACACAGGCAGCAACCTCTTTGACCTCAGCCGAAGCAACTTCTTCCTAGAAACATCGCCAAAGGCAAGGGAAGCAAGGGCAAAAATGAACTATTGGGACTTCATCAAGATAAAAAGCTTTTGCAAAGCAAAGGAAACAGTCAACAAAACTAAAAGACAACCGACAGAATGGGAGAAGATATTTGCAAATGACATATCAGATAAAGGGCTAGTATCCAAAATCTATAAAGAACTCATCAAACTCAACACCTAAAGAACAAAGAATCCAATCAAGAAATGGGCAGAAGACAAGAACAGACATTTTTACAAAGAAGACATCCAAATGGCCAACAGACACATGAAAAAGTGCTCAATATCGCTCAGCATCAGGGAAATCCAAATCAAAACTTCAATGAGATACCACCTCACACCAGTCAGAATGGCTAAAATTAACAAGTCAGGAAACGACAGATGTTGGCGGGGATGCGGAGAAAGGGGAACCCTCCTACACTGTTGGTGGGAATGCAAGCTGGTGCAGCCACTCTGGAAAACTGTATGGAGGTTCCTCAAAAAGTTGAAAATAGAGCTACCATATGATCCAGCAATTGCACTACTGGGTATTTACCCCAAAGATACAAAAGTAGGGATCCGAAGGGCTACGTGCACCCCGATGTTTATAACAGCAATGTCCACAATAGCCAAACTGTGGAAAGAGCCAAGATGTCCATCGACAGATGAATGGATAAAAAAGAAGTGGTATATATATACAATGGAATATTATGCAGCCATCAAAAGGAATGAGATCTTGCCATTTGCGATGACGTGGATGGAACTGGAGGGTATTATGTTGAGTGAAATAAGTTAAACAGAGAAAGACATGTATCATATGATCTCACTGATATGAGGAATTCTTAATCGCAGGAAACAAACTGAGTGTTGTTGGAGTGGGGGGTGGGGTGGGAGGGATGGGGTGACTGGGTGATAGACACTGGGGAGGGTATGTGCTCTGGTAAGCGCTGTGAATTGTGCAAGACTGTTGAATCTCAGATCTGTACCTCTGAAACAAATAATGCAATATATGTTAAGAAAAAAAAAAGAAGAAGAAGAAGGTAGCAGGAGGGGAAGAATGAAGCGGGGGAAATCAGAGGGGTAGACGAACCATGAGAGACGATGGACTCTGAAAAACAAACAGGGTTCTAGAGGGGAGGGGGTTGGGAGGATGGGTTAGCCTGGTGGTGGGTATTGAGGAGGGCACATTCTGCATGGAGCACTGGGTGTTATGCACAAACAATGAATCATGGAACACTTCATCTAAAACTAATGTTGTAATGTATGGGGATTAACATAAGAATAAAAAAAAAAGAATAAAATTACTAAACTCCCTAATCTATTAGCCAGTCCCACCTCAATATAAAGTTGGGCCCTTTGCTCTTCTTTCCATTCTTTACCTCACTGCTTTATCATGCTGTTGGTTGGAAACAATTGTATAAGATAATAGTTAACAGCATGGTTTAAGATTTAGCTCACCAATATATATAAAATTACAGTGCTTAAATGAAGGAATAAAGAACAATATTTGGCCAACCAGCACTAAAAACTTACCATGATTCTTTTTAACTTGGAATTGGCCAGTTTTTAAAATTCTTATTAGAAAAAAGGTAGAGGAAATTGGTCCTGACAAATGCCCTATACATTTTGTTTGACAAAGTCCACTTTACAGGAACTGGAACAATTACAAACAATTGTGTAGTATATTATAGTCTCTTGCTCTTCATAGCCTCTCATCTAGTAGAGATTTGGGGATCCCATTGCTTATTATATATAAACATCTCTTTTCAATTATGGTATTATACTTACTTTGCATATCTGGCTCCTTGACTAGATTCTGAGCTGAAGGGCAGGGCAGATCAGGCTCAGGTTTTTAATCAAGTTTATTGAAGGAGAGAAGCTCTTTCCAATATTATCTGAGTTAGTGTATCCTTCCACAGTTAGTGTGATAGGTTTCTAAAACCATTCTCATTTTCTAGATGAGGAAGCTGAGATTTAGAGAAACAAATGACCTATCCAGTCAAGGTAGTAAGATCCAAATCTTTTGACTTCAAGTTCTATCTTATTTTTGTGTTATCTCTTCTTTTTTGCTACACAGCTGCTACACAGTTGTTATAATTACAAGATTTACACACATCCTGTAAGTTCTCCAATATAAAAGATGAAGAATGGAATTCTAAAAGTCACATGTTATTTTAGGAACATTTTATCCTTTAGAGTGAAATGAAAGGGGTGTGTGTGTGTGTGTGTGTGTGTGTATTTAGCATTACTATTCATTTTCTTCCTGAGTCACCTTTATAGTGGGCAATGACATACAGAGAAAATGATGACTAAATTTAATTCTCCAGATTTTTATTTTAAGATTTTATTTATTTATTTGTCAGAGAGAGTACAAGCAGGGGGAGAGGCAGAGGGAGAGGGAGAAGCAGACTCCCCGCTGAGCAGAGAGCCCAATGTGGGATTGATCCCAGAACCCTGGGATTATGACCTGGGCCGAAGGCAGACCCTTAACTGACTGAGCCACTCAGGCATCCCTGCCTTTATTTTTTAGAGTAGTTTTAGGTTCACAGTGAAATGAAGGGAAGATCCAGAGATTTTCCCTCCTACCCCCTCCCTCCACATGTATACCCTCCTCTGTTATCAACATCCCCAATCTAAGTGGTATGTGTTGCAATTGATGAACTCACATTGACACATTATAGTCACCCAGAGTCTATAGCTTACATTATGGTTCACTCTTGGCGTTCTACATTCTGTGGGTTTGCACAAATGTGTAATGTGTGTTCATCAATATGATATCATGCAGAGTACTTCCACTGCCCTAAAAATTCTCTGTGCTTTGCCTATTTATCCCCTAACTCTCAATGCCTGGCAGCCACTGATCTTTTTACTGTCTCCATAGCTTTGTTTTCCAGAAGAACATTTGACATTTATGTAGTTTGACATTTTTCAGAATGTCATGTAGTTGGACAGATTACTTTTTTTATTTCTAGGAAGTGATTATTGATAGTTGGGCTTTTTAAGTGGGATGGATGTACATTTGAATACACTGCAATGTGTTAAGATTTTTATAGAGGTAATAGTCTTTCCATGGTTTTCCCATTATGTTGAAGGAGTCAATTTCATTTCGTTTTTATAGCATTCAAACTGTCCATCAATATTTTGGGAAGCTACTTCTCTTTTTTATAACATCAAATAACATTAAGTTTTATGAAGAGAAAACAGGACTCCTGTCTATGTTTCTTCCTTCCAGTTTGCCAACTGGTTATCTTTCATCATTTCCTATTTAGTATAATGATGGTATTGCTTTGTGGAGTATTAAAGGCAGTTTCCTTCATATTAATTTTCTTAGAACAGGTCTTATTTTATTGGCTCATGACTAATGGTCATTCTATAAGACAATGATAACTTAGCTATTGGATTACTACCTGTTAGTTCTGGGAGTAGTCTTAGTATTTATGTCTCTATTGTAATTTTTTGTTAATAGTGCTTTAAAAAAACATTTTAAAAACTTCTCCAATTCACATTTTGATTGGTTTTATCCTTTACTACCTTAAGTAACCAACCAGTTGTATCCTTGCTTCACCTTTTCCCCTCCTTCTCCCTCCCCTTCCCATTACCGCCATTTTGTACAGCTAAGGTGAAGTCTGACAAAACTTTGTGGTTTTTTTTCCATTAACTTTGAAAATGTTATTTTTTACAAACCCTGTATCCACCTCCTGAAGTCCATTCATTCTTCATAATTAGGTGATTAGAATAAGAACATGCACAGCAAGTGTGCACAAGGCATTTGCTTTTAAAGATTACTAAAATACAGTACTCTTCACTTTTAGAATAGATGGAATTTCATAAATTTTGTAGTTCAAGTCTCTTAATTGAACCCATGCCCCACAAAATACAGTGAATTGATAAGGTTCACTACTTGTATATTGTTCCTCTAGAGCTAAACTAAGGCTTTAACTTTGTTCAGTGTACACTTTGCTGGTATTTTTAGTTCTTATTCTAAGTTTACTGTTACTCTTAAACTTACTGTAGAATTACATACATTCCTTCCATGATGATTGATGATAGTATCTTGTTGATGTATCAACCAATTGAGGTTAATAATCTCAACTTGGAAGCTTGAGGGTCTGTAATTTGTTACTTAATTCCACTTATGGAGAAATTTTCCCACCACAAAGTCAGCTATCTCCACTTCTTGTTATTTAATACCTAGTTCATATCCAAAGTATGGATTGTGGAGTCATATGACAGGCTTTCAAACTCCATTTTATTCATTTCCTCCCTGCGTGAGCTTTATAGTAAGTTGCTTAGTTTCCTCATTTAAAGGACTGGGGTAAGAACAATTCCAACGGGGATGCATCTCTCACTGTCAAATAAATAAATAAATAAAAGAAATTGAGGAAGACACAAAGAAATGGAAAAACGTTCCATGCTCATGGATTGGAAGAACAAATATTGTGAAAATGTCAATGCTACCTAGAGCAATCTACACATTTAATGCAATCCCTATCAAAATACCGTCCACTTTTTTCAAAGAAATGGAACAAATAATCCTAAAATTTGTATGGAACCGGAAAAGACCCCGAATAGGCAGAGGAATGTTGAAAAAGAAAAGCAAAGCTGGTGGCATCACAATTCTGGACCTCAAGCTCTATTACAAAGCTGTCATCATCAAGACAGTATGGTACTGACATAAAAACAGACACATAGATCAATGGAACAGAATAGAGAGCCCAGAAATGGACCCTCAACTCTATGGTCAACTAATCTTCGACAAAGCAGGAAAGAATGTCCAGTGGCAAAAAGACAGTCTCTCCAACAAGTGGTGTTGGGATAATTGGACAGCCACATGCAGAAGAATGAAACTGGACCATTTCCTTACACCACACACAAAAACAGACTCAAAATGGTTGAAAGACCTCAATGTGAGACAGGAGTCCATCAAAATCCTAAAGGAGAACACAGGCAGCAATAAAAATCTTTAAAAAAAAGAACAGTCCTAACGTCATGGCATTGTTTTGAGGAGCAAATGAAAAGTCTGTGTCAGGAACCTTGCAGGGCGCCTAGCACAGTGTGCGCATGCGGTGCGAGCTGCTGCCGCCGCCACAGTGGCTCTTTGCTCTGTCTTCCTAATTCCTGCCTGTATTTAACCACAGTTATGCAACCTCCCTTGATATACGGTCTGACTTTCTGTTCCCGGTGTCATCGTCATCATCTTTTTATAACCTTTAGCAGCAGAATATAGATCATCTGTAGAACATCGAGGAGGGTTTGCTGTCAGACAGGGCTGGTCTGGGGTGAGTGAGGGTGAGTGTACTGTGTGTCAGCATCGGTGTCTGTGAAGGTGAAATGTTTAGGTCTGTGCCTGGCAGGCAGCTCTGTAATTTATCATCTGGTTTCCTATGCTACAGTGACAGGGATGGCACTCTGTGGGTCAGCCGAAATAGTAGAGCATATTCTCCTGTTGGTTTATAGCTTCTGAGGGTCGGTGAGAGCTGGGGCTAATTCCGCAAGGGAATCCATGGACTGTGACAAGAATTCCATCAGTTGTTCATAAATTATGAAAGAAATTCTAGGAACTGCTTTTGGGGTTTTAAAGCTCTGGGCCAGAAGGTTAATTACTTGCCTACAGTTCCAACCAACTTTTCCTGTTAATAGATACCGGCTGTGTTGGCCCTTCTGTTCTAGGCTTGCTTGCACACTGTTGTATGAATGTAGTAATAAATCATTGTCTTAGGAAACAGTTAATTTTTTTTAGTAAATACCTGTGATCAGCTTAGAAATAAAGGATCAGTATATTATAATTCAGTTATCCTTGGATTTTAGCCATTGTTTTTCTGATTCTTTCTCTAAAAGAATTTATTCATTCTTTTTAGAATATTTGTTCAAAATTACAAAAATGGTAGCTATAAATAATTATAAACAACAATAAGACAATATGGCAATTATTAATAAATAAAAATAGACAATTAGCAAAGTCACTATGAATGCAAATGAAAATTTAAGGCATGTTTTTCACATTTTTATAAGAATTAGATAACTTGCCTGTGTTGAGAGGAAGCTTATTTTGCTATATTTATTTTCTAAGTGGTTAATTACTAACATTAGGTCATATTGAATGTTCTCTTACCTTCAGATAAACTAAGAGTTCACAGAACATTGGAGTGTAGAATCTGCACAGAAGTAAATGATATTCTCAGCATCACACTTTCAGAGCCTTAGATTTTCCCTAAGAAGTCATTCGTAAAGTCTCGAACTACATGATTTTTGTTCTCCGTGTTATTTTGACACTTAAGATCATTTTTGAACACTGACCACATTAGTGGAATATAGTGTTTCTTTCCTTTTTTTTTTTTTTCTTGCTGTACTTCGCTCCTCCCGTCTGATTTTGAGTTAGTGACAAGTGCATATAACAACTTAAAAGAGAGATATGGAGAAACATCCATTTTGATTTTCATTGATAGTATTATTATCTATTTTTAAATATTTTTTCAAAAAATACCAAAGGCCCTAGTTCCTAATGCAAAAGCTATGATGCTTATGTCAGGGTTTGTCAGAGGATGGATAGAGGCACAGAGGGAAGGGCGAGGGAGTGACAGTGGTCTTGGAATGTAGCATCATGAACCAAATGAAGTAGTAATATAGTCACAGAGTCTAACAAGAGGGATCATTTAAAATATATCATTGTTTATTAACTCTCTTTTTATCACTTCTTCATTTTTTTTTTTTTTTGGTACACTGAGATCCTCAAAAATGGAAGTGTCGCAGGCAACAATTTTCATCACCTGTATCTCAACAGCTTTATCTATTAGTCCCTTTCTACATAATATTATGAATAGCTACCTCTGTTAAATTTGGAACACCAACATTGTCCTTTAAGAAAACTACAAGAGATTGGGTTTCCTCTGATACTTTCTTCCTCCTGCCTTTACTACCACTTTCTCCCCTGAGGACAACTTCTCTGGGTGTTGTTTTCCCATGACTCAAGTGTGCTTCAGGGCCGGGGAAGGTTTTACCCCTTTTCTAGTTTGGGGGGTAAGGAGAATCATTTTCAGGGTCTCATGCTGCTCAAAGTTATATAGTCTTGATTCTCCCTTGCTGGTACTGTTAGCAGGAAGCCCCTCCGTGTGCAGCTCCTGAGGTTTAACTACTTCATCACCCCAGGACCACTGTTCACAAACTATGCTCATAAAGATGAGGCTAAATAAAACTTTTGGTAGAAATTCCTAAACACGGGAACCTGCTGGGTGAAAGGATTAGTTTTCCCACTGAAGTCTGACTCCCTACCAACAAAACCAATCAGTAATTACCTTACCTTTCTCTACTTATCTATCTTAAAGTGTCCCTTAACACAGTAGCAGGGAGAATTCATGTAGTTTTTCTTTCTTGGTCAGAACCTTGAAAACTTTGCCAGTGTCTGGATCATTCAGATGTTTCTCCTGTTTGTGAAGCAATCCCCTTTGCTTTTGTCGGTGCGCACATGAAGGAGTCGTACTCCCTCAGACAAATCGCATGTGCTGGGTGTCATTTATACACCTGGTCGACTGAAGCCTCGAGTAAGGAGTCTTTGACTTTCTCTTCCTAGCTAATTATATATTTTTAACTATTCATTAGCTCTTGTACTTTTTTTTATTCTGCATCATGTATTCTATTTTGTTTGCATCTGTAAAACTCATTTTTTATTTTGCCTTCAACCCAAAAATAGTTGTGGCTCTTTATTTGAGATTAGAATATTAGTGAGCACGTGACTCTCCTATTTTTCTGCTTCCCTATGAACCTCACCTCATTTGACTTAGCATCTCTTCAGAAATGAGGGATGGATACTGTTAACTGTAAGATTCTTTTTTTTATTTTTTTTTTAAGATTTCATTTATTTATTTGAGAGAGAGAATGAGATAGAGAGAGCCTGGGAGGGGGTAGGGTCAGAGGGAGAAGCAGACTCCCCGCTGAGCAGGAGCCCGATGCAGGACTCGATCCCGGGACTCCAGGATCATGACCTGAGCCGAAGGCAGCCGCTCAACCAGCTGAGCCACCCAGGCGCCCTAATTGTAACATTCTTAAGGAGAAGAATGCATCTTTTACTTTTTTTTTTTTTTTTTTTTGTAGCTCCATTCATAGAACCTGGCATTTAAAAAAAAGATTTGTTTTGATTCAGGTGGTAAAAGTATTTTGAGAAGTAAAGATCTCCGCCTTTAGTAAATTTTGATTTTTGTATTTTACTGCCCATTTCCTTCTAATAGCAAACTCTTTACACTTTTAAAAGTAGAGCATCTCTGTAAATACTCAAGGAGAAAATGTCAAGTTCAGACTTTTGTTGTCTTTCTTTCAAAGAGGGTGTCCTTGGGCTTAACTTCTTCAGATCAAGTGATATTTTTGCAGAATTTAATTAATAGGAGCATTCTAAGAGTAACAATGTGGGGTTCAGTGAGGTCAGTGGGGTTTCATGGCTCTTTTTGCTCCTGGAGAAAAAATAAGTATTTCAAATCATAGGAAATGCCAAGAATGAACTTGAGCTACTCCCATCTGTCAGGGTAGCATTTCACTTCTCTCTGTGGTGTACTTTTAGTTTATTAGATGCTCCATAAATTGAGGGGATTAGAATGGTGGAATTGGACAAGTGATTGGGCGGTGCTTGCCCCATTACATTTTTTGTTTAATTTTTATTTAGAATGAGTCACTTTGATGTCTTATAACAATTTCCTTAGTCCACAAAAGCAAAACAAGCCAGTCCCATGATATTTGTGGAAAACAAATTTAAAGTTCTAAAGAATTCCCATATAGAGCTTTTATTTTGAAGTCCAACCACATGGAACCACCTTATTTTTCATGAAACACACACTTTCAAAGTTGGCTCGTTCATTTGAAAGTTGCCCTCTCCAAAACTGATTTTCGTCGGAAAACTCAAAGTGAAAAATAAAACTGTGGCTCCAAAATCTTTAAACCTTATTTAATTTAATTATTTAAACATTATTTAATTTGGAGTCACTGAAAGTGGGAGTTTAATTTTATTCCATCTTAAATTACATTTTCTGTGTGTATACATCTTTTCATCTTTTTAGAAAATTATGAGAGCTCTCTGAATCTCATACGTTTTTGTTTTTTTTTTTTTAAAGATTTTATTTATTTATTTGACAGAGAGACACAGCGAGAGAGGGAACACAAGCAGGGGGAGTGGGAGAGGGAGAAGCAGACTCCCCGCTGAGCAGGGAGCCGGATGCGGGGCTTGATCCCAGGACCCTGGGATCTTGACCTGAGCTGAAGGCAGACGCTTAACCGACTGAGCCACCCAGGCACCCTGAAATCTCATAGGTTTTAAAAATATGCTGACAAAATAAAAGTTAAAATTATTAAACTGTTTTCTGAAAATAATCTATTTTTATTTTAGTCAAAATCTCTTAAAATGTATACATTATATATTAAGCTTTTCTGCTTCATTAAAATCTTTCAAAGCATAGGGCTCATTGGCATTACACATCTCTTGTTGTTTTTTTAATTTTATTTTATTATGTTATGTTAATCACAATACATTACATCATTAGTTTTTGATGTGGTGTTCCATGATTCATTGTTTGCGTATAACCCCCAATGCTCCATTCAATGTGTGCCCTCTTTAATACCCATCACCAGGCTAACCCATCCCCCAACTCCCCTCCCCTCTAGAACCCTCAGTTTGTTTCTCAGAGTCCATAGTCTCTCATGGTTCGTCTCGCCCTCCGATTTCCCCCCCTTCATTTTTCCCATCCTACTATCTTCTTTTTTTTTTTAAACATATAATGTATTATTTGTTTCAGAGGTACAGCTCTGTGATTCATCAGTCTTACACAATTCACAGCGCTCACCATAGCACATACCCTCCCCAATGTTCATCACCCAGCCACCCCATCCCTCCCACTCTCCACCACTCCAGCAACCCTCACATCTCTTTTTAAATTGTGGTAAAATATACAGAACATAAAATTTATCATTTTAACCATTTGTCATTTTAACACTTTTTAATTTTCAAGGTTGATCATGGTCATTATTGCTAAATTTGTTGCAGTCAATGTGTTTAGTAGCTTGAAATAAAATTTTATCTCTGATTCCTTTTATAGAGTGGCCAAGTTTATTTCTTAAATCCAGGGGCTAGTTTAAGAATATCAAGGTTTACAAGATTTTGTTTTGTTAATTTCTTATTACATAAACATAGATCTTAAGAAAAGATTTGTGTCAAGTTGTTAGATGTTGAGTTAGTTTGGAGCAATAGATGGATAGTCAGTGATAACTGTGGCTTTAGGATCCTTTTATCATGGAGATGCATGCCAACATGCACTCCCTTCACCCATTTTAAGATTCTGTTTTAATATTAATATGTTAATCCTTTGATGAGGATTAGAGTTCTTTCTGATGTCTTGAATTAAAATTATATTGCATAAAACAATGGTGACATCAATAAGTTGTCATTCTAATGGCATATATTAAACTAGAATCTGATTTCTTCCGATTGTTTTTAGCCATATTTGCCAGTGGATGGTTATTGTTGTAGTGCATTTTCTTCTGCAAAGACTCAAGGCAACTTTTTTGAGGGCCAGGCTAGGCTCTGTAAGGTGTTCCCTGTGGCATCCAGATGTCCCCTCTTGTTACCACTAGCTGCATCTAGAAGGCCATCTCCAATTTTCTGGAGCTCTTTTCTGAGCATCCTCCACACTCCTCCCCACACATTTCAAATACTTTTAAGCTACTTCCATCTCAGGTATGCCAGCAGTGAGAATTTAGAGGCACTTATTTCAAGCCCAGTAAGCTTAAATAATTCTAATTCAAATAGGAAGAATTAAAAAGTGTGCCTCAATCATGTGAAATTGGCATCAAGGATTGGCATTGGCATTCATTCGCTTCTTCTGCCTTTCATAACAACTTAAGCTCAGTCCTTTGGCTCACTCCCACAGAGATCTTCCTTAAACCTATCTCCTTGTTTTATTTTCTTCATGTAGTTTATCAGTATCTGAAACTATCTTGGGGTCTTTCTCTACTTTTTCTTGTCTTTCTCATTACACTAGCAAAATTGAAAGGCAGTGACTTTGTGAATCTTTTTGCAACTGCATTCCAAAGCCCAGGACAGTAATGAGAAGAGGGTATGTGCTCAAAAAATATTTAATGCATGACTAAAGTAGCTTCATGGAGTATCCACTTTGTGGTACCTTTGGAAATCAACTTAAAATCAACCTCTACAATTGCCATCAATGTTTCTGTTTGTTCCTTGATATGTTTGAAGAAAACAGAAGTGGATTTTAATGCTTAGTGTCAGAACATAATTTAAAGAAAGAAGCATTTCAAAGAACTCATCTATTTTCCTTAGTTAAGTGAAAAATATTTTGCCATTATGTACATGTCAATATTATTTGAGTTACTGTGGTCGTTAAATTTGACTATTGGTAATTAAATCTCATAGATATTTCCTAGTACTGTATTTACCTTCTAAATTTTGAAGGTGGTTACCTATATATAGTTCTCAATGCACAGCTTTATATTATGTTAGTATTTGCATTCACTTGGGACCTGCTTTGAGGCATAACACACATTCCTAACCTGCCCCCTACTTTTTCCTGAAGAGCTTTGATAAGTAAAATAATGCTTGAATTTACCAGCCAGAAAGATCTGGTTAATGTTAACTGCTATTGCAAGAAGCCGAGTTTTTGTCAAAAACTTTAGAAAGGTTAACCTAATTTACACAAAATACTAGCCGTATTATTAATTTATGTGATGGCATAAGAGTTAAGGGTTAAAATTCTGATTCCACCACTTAATAGTGGTGTCATCCTGAGCAAAGTACTTATCCTTTCAGTGGCTTACTTTCCTCATTTGTAACTAGGGATAGAATACCTAGATCATAAGGTTGCAAGAATTGAAATTGTTAATATACGTTAGGCATTCTGAACAGAACAGAGGTTCTATATGTTTCAGCTATTATTATTTCCATTTAGATTGGTTTTTAGCTATTTTTTAGCTAATTACTAGATTAATTAATATTCAGGTTAGTTAAAATTTGAACATTTTAATTAGCCTGAGCAAAATGAAGACAATGTTTAAATCTATCAGAGATTAAAAAAAATAGTAGTTCTTGGGGCACCTGGGTGGCTCAGTCAGTTAAACGTCTGACTCGTGGTTTCAGCTCAGGTCATGATCTTAGGGTCCTGAGATCGAGCCCCCATGTAGGGCTCCTTGCTCAGCAGAGAGCCTGCTTTTCCCTCTCCCTCTGCCCTTCCCCCAGCTCACACACTCTCTCAAATAAATACATAAATGAAATCTAAAAAAATGGTAGGTCCTTGGATTTGCTTCATATTGTACATCAGAACCTATGTACTGGCATTGTTCAAGTAAGAAAGAAAGATTTATATTCTCAGGGTTAACTCAAATTGAAGATTGGTTCCTGTTTGCTCCAGAATAATTTTGTGTAGACAAATGTATTTCCCAGAGACATATTTATCACAATAATTTGAAATAATGAAGGAAAATGCCATATGCATAATATGAAAAAACTAAGAATAATAGCTTCCTTTAGTATGAAAATTAGACAAATGACTTTAATAGTTATTAGCATGTTGACTTACACAGGGAACCTTCAGCTTCAGATTATGTGGGACTGCAAATGGCTTTGTCCTCAGAGTCTTAAGGGCAGGATTCCTGCAAAGATGCTCCAACCAAACAGGTAGAGAAGGTAGCAATTTAATGTACAGTCTGGGCTGATTTGCAAACCACATACTCTAGATTTCAAATGAATTTTGTTTATCAAAGCCATTTACCCAGTGACATTCTTTAAAACTGGAGTTATAGTCTGGGAGAGTAGAATGAATAAGTAGAGTTAGACTTACTCAAGTTTCCCAAACATACCAGCTCAGTATCACTGGATTTCAGTGTTGGAGTAGGGATGGGGCAGCAATTCAGTCCTCTAGAGATACCAGTTTCTCTTCTGGGCAGTTTACATCAGCCTCATGGGCAGCAGAGAGATAGACATCATTGAAAATAATAATTGCCAACACTGTGAGTCAGGTGACTGTATTAGTTTCCTAGGACTGCTGTAACAAAGTACCACAAACTGAGTAGCTTAAACAGTGATTTGTTGTCTCACAGTTCTGAAGGCTAGAAGTCTGAGATCAAGGTGTCAGCAGGGTCACATCCCCTCTGAAGGCACTAGGGAAGAATCTGTTTTAGGTCCTGGCTTCTGGTAGTTCTTTGCCTTGTGGCAGCATCTCTGTGCTCTTTGCATGGGGTTCTCCCTGTGTGTCTCTGTCTTCGTATGACCATCTTCCTATAAGGATACCAGTCAGATTAGATTAGGGATCCACACACTCAAAGAACATTTCCAAGGACATATTTTGAGGTACTGGAATGGGGGGGTTAGGACTTCATCATATGAATTAGAGGTGGGGGGCACAGTTCAAACCTAATAGTTAACTGGGTATTTTTATTGTCCTAGTTGGGAAACTGGTGAAAGTGAAGGGAGTACTGTTAATCATTGTTCTGGGATAACCAGCATAAACTGAGACTGCCTTAGGCAAACCTGAATATATGGTCACTGTCCCTATGAGATAGATACAATTTATCCCATTTTTCAGAGGTTCAGTGAGGTTGAATAACTTCCCCAGAGTTATAACTAGAAAGAGGACAAGTATTATTCAAATTCAGGACAATCAGATTCTAAAAAAAGGAGAAAAATCTATGCTTCTGACAAGAGAAAAGTTAACATTTTCATGTCTATAGAGAAAATTTCTATAATATGAGACTAGGTAAGGTAGGGAATGAATTTGTTATGCTGCATTCTCTAAAATTCCTTAACTATATCTCTTTCCTTGCTTAATCAATTTAGCTATTATGAAAGAAAATAATAACCTGGTATATTATATTAGGCTTAATTAACATATAATTTACCTGATGACTGCGAGTCTTTGATTTTTGTTTCCTGGCTAGTCTATTGGTATTTGGAGAGCAAGAAAACACTTAAAGCTATACAAAGAGAATAGCCATGAATATTAAATTATTTTAGGCTTGCTAGAAAATTGTTGAAATGACTTTTTGTAAGTGTAAACCACTTTACTATTTTTATCATGCTTTATTTGTAATCTAGATTTGATTTTTGATTGGCTTGTTAATAAACATTTTAGCATTCTTCATTATCTATCACTAAAGTAAGATAAATATTGAAAATCTAAAAGTTTACTTTGCTTTTCATACTTTATGAAGAAGGAAATGAAAAAATTATCTGGAATTCTATGATGCAGGTGTTACCACCATCAGATTAGCGTTTTGCTGTATTCTTCAGTTCTTTTTTTGCAAGGGGGGTATGCATGGGAAAGGTTAGATGGTCAAGAACTCAGTAAATGATAGTTGTTGCTACTACTTCTTCTACTGCCGATGCTGTTGCTACTGCTATTGCTATTAATATTATTTTCATTTTTGTCATCATCATCAAGAGAATTCTAGAAATAATCAGTATGACTTAGAGCCTAGATGCAGGGGGGAGTGAGTAAAAGGAAGTACGTTGGAGGGCTAAGTTTCTTATTTGGTAACTGGGTGAGTGTGGTATAACTAATCAGGACAGAATAAACAGGATACCCAGGATCAGAAGTTGAAGACATGAATTCAGAATGCTGTATTTGACTTGTTCATGGGCTATCCAAATGAAGATACCTGGTTGACATATGGCTATCTCAAGACCAGGTCTCAACAGAGAGATCTGGAATTAAGATAAATATATATTATCAACTTAGTGTTAAAATAAGATTATACTTTCATAGTTTTTTAGATAAATTGGACTCTACACCTTTAGTCTTCTGACAATAAAGACACCCATAGGGTCATAATTATAATAAGGCCCAAAATTCCAGGTCCACTTATCTAGTACAAAGGTTGATTTTTATCTCACAGAAGAAGTTGGCAAGTCTAGATAGTTCTTTAAAGAGTCCTGTTTCTGTTTGTACTGCCATTGTTACTTTATTATTTATTTATTTCCATTCTGGATTGTCATCATTTTACAGTGCCCACTTCAAGGGGAGAGTCCTGGGTGCTCCTTCTCAGGGAGAGGCTGGGAAAATGCGGCTGTGCTGGGGGCTCTGCTATATTCGCTCCCCTGTGATGTTACTGCTGAAAACACTCAGTTCATAAAGCAAGGCCCCTCAAGAATGTCGCTGTCATCTCATGACTAGGGAGAGGTCAAGGAAGACCGTGATGCCAAGTGACCATTGGAGCAACAAGGACTTCATTGTTGACCTGATAGGGGAGTTTGCTGGAATAATGCGAGTGATACCCGGATTGAAGGAGAATGAGAATCAAATGGGACACGAGGGAGTAAAGGACTAACTTGTGCTGCTTGTGAAAAGCCCTGTCCCTGAGGGAAAGGAAAGACAGATAGGACGTTTTACATTTGTAGAAGGCAAACATTATACTGTTTCCATCTTTGATTGTAGGGTCTAGCATCCTCCCATGTAAGTGCATTGTTAAATGAGACAATAAAGAAGAAATAGTGATTTTGAGTTACTGTTCTTTCTACATAATTAGGCTTTGACTAGAGGGCAGCTTCAGATTCCTCCTGGAGACTAAATTTTGTCACATTTTTGTCATTTCACAGTAGAATTTTTTTTTAATGTGATGTGTACGTTTACTTGTAAGTTTTTTTTTTTTTTAAATGGCTTGCTCTTTTCTAAATAATAACCTCTAGATGCAAGATACGCAGTTATAGCAGCAAGTATGGATCAATTATTAAACTACCAGTGGTTCTGTTTAATCTGTACCAATGTGTGAAATTCTTTTGAAACTCATCACCCCAACTGAGACAGAATATGAAATCTTTCTTTGTTAAAACAATCAATAAATCAATTAAAGACCCCTATAATGAGTAGTACAGTGACAGAATGAATGGATTAATATAAAGTCCTTTTAAGGGATTCTTAAAATCAGAAGATTTAATTTGGGCTCAAGTAGTAAAAGGAATATGCTGGGGCACCTGGGTAGCTCAGTCGGTTAAGGGTCTGCCTTCGGCAGGTCATGATCCCAGGGTCCTGGGATCAAGCCTCATGTCAGGCTCCCTGCTCAGCAGGGGAGTCTGCTTCTCCCTCTGCCCCTGCTCGTGTGCCCTCTCTTACTCGCTCACTCTCAAATAAATAAAATCTTTTAAAAAAATAAAAATAAATAAAAGGAATATGCAAGAAGCCTGCTGCTGGCCAATATTGAAATGCTGGAAGTGCTCTGGGCTCAGTCCCTCTCCGCGGCTCAGTCCCTCTCCGCAGGAGGGGAAGGCACAGCCCATTGCCCTGCAGCGCCCATGGTGTGTCATCCCAGCTGTGCAGGGAGCCTCTTTTTGGCCGAGCAAAGAGCATACCTGGTGATTAGGATATGAGTTGGGGGAGTGATGGCAGTGCTTGCTTTGCTAGTTTACTTTTTTCTGACCTGGAGACTTCCTTTGCAGGTGAGCGTCCCTATCAATGCCCTTACTGTGAAAAAGGATTCAGTAAAAATGATGGACTGAAGATGCATATTCGTACTCACACCAGGGTAAGATTATATTCTGTCTCATTAATATTTATTATAAAACTATACTTAGTTTTTTTTGAAAAGATATTTAACTTGGCATAAGAAAGTAAAAGTGATGTATCTAAAATTATATGTTCATATTTAGGATGGACATTTGGGGACTAATTAAAAGAAAGACAAAACAATGAAAGAAACAAAAGTCCAAATTCCAAAAGGATCCCCATTCTTTGAATTAGGAATAAGTGCTCAGGAGTAATAAGAATTATCAATGGCAAACTGCCAAATAAATAGATCACAACATTTTAGGACTAAAAAGTATAAAAGATGGGGGCGCCTGGGTGGCTCAGTTGGTTAAGCGACTGCCTTCGGCTCAGGTCATGATCCTGGAGTCCCTGGATGGAGTCCCTGGATTGAGTCCCGCATCGGGTTCCCTGCTTGGCGAGGCGCCTGCTTCTCCCTCTGACCCCCCCCCCTCATGTACTCTCTCTCTCTCTCTCATTCTCACTCTCTCAAATAAAATAAATAAATCTTTAAAAAAAAAAGTATAAAAGATGGTGCCTTGCAGAGCATTTGCCAGTAATAGGAACATTCTTGAAGAGAGGCGTGTCTGTAAGCATGTGAACACTAATTAATACACATGAGCAAATACATTTGCAAGAAAGATGTTGAAAATAATGTAAGTTATTGGAAGGGACAGAAAACAGGAAAGGACAACTCACTGCTCCACAGGGTGCTGCCTGGTACTGCCTTCCATTCTTTTCCAAGGGTGCCCTGTGTTTTTTAGCTTGTCAACACCTGTCACTGCACTCTTGTCATTCTGTTACATACGGCTTTCCCAAACTCAAGCATCTGCCTCACCTGCTACATAAAAAACTGTGAGCAGCTCACCCTCCATCCAGCTACGTTTCTTAACCCACTATTCCGTTTAGGGCACAATTAGATACTTTATATGAACTTTCCACTTGGAAATTTGATGTTTTAAATAGTTCTTGAATTTGCTTTACCTGTCTTTCCACTGTATTATCTCTCACACAGATCCTTTTCAGTCTGGCCTTTTAAAGGTGCTTATGGTCTGTACATAAATGACGTGTTTTTCCAGCTTTGAAGAGACCTGCTTAATCCCCTAAGAGCAATTCTAATTTCGGCCTTTCCTGGATTTCACTTTTTTACCTTAGCTATAAAATACAAACTTTAGAGAAAACACATAATAATAATATCCTTTCCAGTATAATAATATTCTAGCTTTCCACTTCAGTTCTGTAGGCCATAAAAGATACCCTCAGAGGTCCTGTTAAGAAAATCACTCTTCTTGTCTTTCTGGTGGAGGACAGAGGCAGGTTCTCTACTCATTAAAGCAAATCCATAGCAGGTTTCCCCTTCTGGTTTATAACATCATATTTATATTATATGAATATTAGTAATTGGTGTACTTACTGAGTATAAAATTACTTCATAAACAATAAAGGATTAGACAAATATGACTGCCTATAATGATATGACTTAAATATTTATTTCACCATGAGCATTATTAAAGAGATTTAAGTTAGTTTTAGTTCAGCCTAAGAAGTTATCGTATGTGTGCAGTCTTCATAGTGATGTTAATAATGTGTTTTAAAGCTGCCAGCATACAAGGAACCCTGGTTCCTCTCAGTGAAACTACTGATGTTAACCAAAATCTGGGCATGATGGGTACATAACTATATTATTGCACTTGATTACGGATGATAGACATGATTATACCACAGAAGAAAATCACTGCAGGAAAAAAAATACCTTTTGGGTCCCCTTAAGAAAGTGATATTTCCAATTCGATTAGTTTTTTACTTTGTTTTAATATAAAGTTTATTAATGAGACCGATACAAATAGTTATAAAGACCACTAATCCCATGCCAGGTCTGGGCCTTCACATTTATTCATTTAAGAAGCCTTACAGAATTTAGATCTCATAACAACTTGTTAATGAATTTAAAAATTCTTTTAGGCCCCTATAAGGTAGATATTATTATGATCCCTTTTTTAAAAAATGAGAAACTGAGGCCCAAGCCAGTAAGGAGCAGAAATGAGATGGGAACCAAAGCAGATCGGCTGCAGAGCCGACCCCCTTACCTAGTACATACATCTGCCTTTTATTTACTTGAATATTTTGACTCTACCAGCTGATGTACTTTCTTGTATATTTTTAAACTAAACAAACTGCAGTAACGACCCCAAATTTAAAAGTCTCATGTTCATTTGAATACTTGAGCCTTGACTTGAGGATCCTGGAACTGGCTTGAGGTATCCAGGTGCAGGTGGTACCTTTTAGCAGCTCTCGAGCACTAACTGCAGGAAAAGAAAACAAATCCCAGCCTTTGATTAAGGGAGCATCCGACAGGGTCTCGACTAGAAGCACCCAGGATTTTAGACAGAATCCCATACAATTAGTGGAGTACTCAAGAGGAACAGGGTAAGTAAATCTAAGCCTCTCAGGTTTTGCCTCAAACTTTAATCCTTTTTCATGCATTATTTGTATTTTATCATAGACAGCTTTAGTTTTGAAATTATATTTCCTAAGCATTGAATGGATACAGATATTCTTTGCATATTAGTGCAACTTTCCAAAAGCTAATTATCAGCTAATGCAATCTAATTAATGTCAAGAACCAAAAGAGACTTTTAAAAAAAGTTCTAGAGGAATTACCTCTGCAAACTCATATTTTCCCCAATATTACTTGGATTTTATAGGACCAAATACAAAAACGATATCATTACATTTGGACCATAACACATTTCAGTTTCAGTTTTGTATTCACATTACGTTTAGTATTTAGATCATTCTAATTCCGGGCGATTTTGCCCTATCTCCAAAGATCATTTTAATTCTGTTACAACAACAACAAAAACTATACTATTCAGCAAGTTACATCTTTGAGAAGTTTTGGTTAGTCTACACAAAATGCCACGCCATGCCTGCACCCTCAGATTCGCATTCTATGGTTACTGCATGGATGCCTTGGTGAGGGAACACAAAATCCTTTCATTCCGGTTATCGTTTATGTGGTCCAGTAAGGGCTGTAAATGTGGGAGACAATTTTGCTAGAACCTACATTTTGCTAAAAGGCTAAACAGTCATTGGTCTTTTATGGAGAGGCCACGGCTTAAGTCCAAGGCTTAATTTCCTTTTTTCCATTTCCTTCAATGATTTATATATTCTCCTTATTTTTGGTTTTCAACACTGTTGTGCTAGACGTGTTTTTCTTTGTATCCATCCTGCTTCTATTGACAGTTTGTTATTAATAGCTATATTTTGGAAAATTCTCAGCTGTGTTTTAGAAATTATTTCTTTGTTTCCTTCCTTTCCTTCTTTTTCTTAAGGGATGTCGAGTACATGTGTTAGATTGTTTGATGTTGTTCCATAGCTCTTGGTAGTTCTTTTCTGGTTTCGTTTTGCTTTGGTTGCTTTTTGATTTTTAACCACAGTGTTTTTCTTCTTGTTGTTTGTGTTTCTAATTTCCATTCATATATTTTCAGTTTCACTGAATCGTTCCTCTTTTGTTCCCAGTCTGCCTATTGAAGGAGTTCATCTTTGATACCATGTTTTTCCCTTCTCATATTTCCATTTGGCTTTTAAAAAATCACTTCCATGTCTCTGTTAAGATTACCCATTTGTTCGTGCATGTTGTCCACCTTTTCACTGGATTTAAGATATTAAGATATTAATTATAGTTACTTTAAATTGTCTGATAGTTTCACCATCTGGGCCATCCTTTGATCTTTTTGTGTTGTCTATTCTGTCTGTTGATAATGGGTTTGGGGGAGTTGCTTTTTGTGTGTCACACAGAATTTTTATTCAATGCCTATTACGTGTGTGAAAGAATAGTAGATACCAAGGTAAATGTTACTTATACCCGGAAATAGGTACACCTTTTTCTGCCAGGCCATTAATGTGAGGGGTTGAGCCAATCTAGTCAATAGTTGAACTAGCTTTGGGTTTTGTTGTTGCTATAGGTACCATAGGCTTTAAGCTTCTCCCGTGGTGGGCTGCTATTTCCATGTTCTTACTGAGAAGTCTGGGTGGTCAGGGGTTTTCTGCAGTAATTATCCTCTACCAAACAGACCCGGTTACTCAGCATGAGATGCGAGTGGGGCAGAGGGTTCTCTTGGTTCTCCTGTTCGAGCAATAGGGGGAGGCAAGTGCTATGTACCTGAGTCTCTAAAGTGGAACTTTCTCAGCATTCCTACTCTGAGCCTGTGGTGGGCAACTTCTGCCTCTGCCTTAGTTCAGGTCTAGAGCGGCAGTGTCCTAGGCACAAGATACATGTGGCTATTATTAATTATAATTACAAGTAATTGGAATTTAATTACAATTAAGGCTGATTCATAGAACATGCAGCTTGTGGCTCTTGTATTGGACAGCACAGTTATAAAACATCTCTGTCATCCCAGAAAATTCCACAGCACAGGTCTAGAAGGGCAGGTGGCTGAACTTGGCCTTGTGTCAGTGGAGAGTTTGGGGTATAAGTGAGGTTGTCACTCCTCTTCTGGCAGCAGCAGACCTCTTCTACACGTCAGTGTGAGTCTTGGGCAAAAGCAGGTCCGAGAGCGCCTCCCCTTTGAGTCTCTGCAGGGTGCGGGGTGTGGGCAAGCTTCTCTTCTTCCCCAGAGGCAGAGCCCTTCACCTGGGACCAGGGTGTGCATGGGGTTCCTGCTTCACCCCCAGCAGGGGATGGCTTTTGCCTCCTGACAGAGATGAGATACAAGACACGGCTGAGACTGAAGGCATTTGTTTCCTGTGTCAGGAGGGTCTGTGGCCTTGTGCTTGTTCACTGGTGGTGGTCAGTCACCACCTCATGGTCACGCAGGGACGAGAACACAGACGAGTGCCTTCTGGTGTGCCTGTTCCACCCTGAAACCTCGTCAGGCCCCCATAGCCTGCGTCATGATGGGGCTCTCCAGTCCTCCCCGCCTGCCCCTCATCTTTCTCACCAGCACCTGGGGAGCCAAGGGAAAAGAAGCTGTGAATGGTGTGGACTTCCAGTGTGCTTGGGTCCCCCCGATTCTACTCTGAACCATCCTGATAGCCCACAATGGACCTTGAAGAATCCTTTAAAGTTTTACTTGTTTTCTTCCCACCCACTGAGCTGACAGCTGCCTCATCCTCTGTGCTGTGACCAAGAGGAAACAGTTCTTGTGTTCCATCTCTGTGGCATTCAGTTCACCTGCTTGTCTGGGGACTCACAAAACATCCCATGACCTTAGGTTCAAAACAATGATGTAGCTTATCCAGTGGGTTTTTTTGTTTGTTTGTTTGTTTTTCTGTTTAGTGTGAAGGGATGTTCTTTGGTTTTTTTTCACATTTTAAAAGCAGTAATTTATCTTAGCTATTTAGGTTTGTTGGGATAACTTCTTGTACTTAATTAATGTCTCTAGATTAATTTTCTGCTTGGAAAGCAGATAGAAGCAGAAAGTCTTACACTTCATGACCAATCAACACCTCCATTTAGTTAGGGAAGCATCCCTATTTACAGGCCCATGTGGTTTAGGCCACTGTGTTAGGTTTGGACAAAGGGGTTCTGTTTCCCAGGATGTGGAGAGGTCAGTCTGCCTCAGGGCAGGGCTCGGCAGGCCTCCCACAGGGCAATGCATTATGAACCATTTCTCATCTCTGCCTAGGTTCTCTCCTGTTTACCTTCTCTCCTTCCCATTCATGGGCTCGTTTCTTTGCTTGGGTGTTGGAGGAGACAGCTTTTCGTGGGGATGAAGACTTCTTTTGCACGTGGGTAGGAGGGATTCCTTAGTTTGGACACTTGGCTTCAAACCACGCCTTTTAAATGAAACAACCTCAAAAGGCAGTATTTATTTTCCCCGGGGGTTTTAAGCCTGGAGATGCGCCAGGCACCCTGGCAGACCCTCCCCTCCTTATCTCTGTAGTCCTTTTGTCTAAAAGGTCTTCTTGAGCACCCTAAATTATATCTGAGATAGATATTTTTATGTGTAATGTCTCAAGTCCCAAGTTAGTACCTTACACTTAGGAACAAAAATCATCTGGAAATTATGAACCTTAGGTTTTTATTGTCTTAGACACATTGAGCCAAAACACTCTCACTGAAATGGGGCACATGCTCATAAATATCCATTTTGTAAACATTAGGTTCAAAAGGAATTGTTTTTGTAATTATTTACTACAGAAGGCTTCACATCTTACTTAATCACTTTTGAATTTCAACATGGAAAGCACCTGGACCAATTAGAAAGTTATTTCAGAGAGTCTGCCTTTTGAACACCACTTAGAAACCCAATTAGCTTACATAAGTTTCAAGATCACAGCTGTCTCTCCAGCCTTGTTTGTGGGAAGAGCCAGATTAGTTCTTACAAATATGAAGATGCAAGTAATTGCCCATGGTTCAAAGTAACAGCAAGTCTTTTATGTTGTTTTATATTGTGTTAATTTTCTTTCATGAAACTTCCTGTCCCTGATCCCCAGGTAGTTCAGGTTTTTGGTGGGTTAAACAAACATGTGCACTTTGCACTTTTTCTCTGACACCATGCAGTGAGACCCTGGGTCTCTGAGGCTAGCCCAGAGTAGTATGTCTCAGAGTCCTGGGGCATCAGGCCCTGCTGAATTTATCTGGAGGCTATGGGGGTGGTATGCCATTGTAGCAATTTGAAAACTATACAAAAATATCTGACCAGAGCACCCATATGGTGCACCATGTGGATGCAATGTAAGCATGATGTTGAAGGAAAGAGAATAGTTAATTCGTTGTGGGTGAAGATGCTGGAGGAGAAGTGAGAAGTGGATGCTAAGAGGAAGAAGAGGCAAGAAGAATTTTCGCAGCTACAGGAACATTGTAGAGGATTTTTGTAGCCTTGGTTGAGAACAGAAAGCGGCCTTTTAAGGGTAAGAATTGGCTTGCAGTCTTCATGAACACATTATGAGGCATTCCTAAAAAACCTACAGACAGATGCAGAAGCAAGCCTGTTGAATCAGGAAGGGGATGGGTGAATTCATTCCAGGAAACGCTAGAGAGAGGGTGGTATTTGAGTTGAGCTTTGACGAATAGGGAGGAGGGCATGCTGGGCAGATGTAACCGCTGGGGCAAAGAGAGGTAGTAGCTCCAGATCCCGTAGGGTGGCCTCTCCGCTGTGACTAAGTCTGAGGATGCATGTTGGAGTCCGGCTGCAGTTGTGACAGACCAGGACAGAGGAGTTGGTATAAATCCTGGAAGTGTGTTGTTTTGTGTGATGTGTTTTATTTTGAGTAGAGGGATGACATGATTAGCTCTCTTTTAGAAAGGCTTCTCTGAAGATATCCTCAAGTGTGAATGAAAGGAGGCCGTCCTGGAGGCAGGGAGACCCAGTCAGGAGGCCTGAGGCAGCCAGCTGCACTAGACAGGGAGCCCACACCAGGTGGCCAGTGGACTTGAAAGTAGGAACGTATATGAGAGACACCTTTGATACAGTATTGAAAAGGTGTAGACATGTACTGCGTGTAGGTGGTGAAGACTAGGGAGGAGTCCCTGGTGAACCTGAGATGCTTGGAAGGGGCACTTCAGCGTATGGTGATGTTCCACGTAGAGACAGGAAGAATAGCTAGTAGGTTTAGAAATTTAGATTTAGAGTGTTTTTATATCTAGAAAAGAGGAAGAGATTAAAAACAAATTTAATAAACTTTTAAAAGTTTATTATGACTTGAGAGAAAACATTGAAATGTGTTTTTATTTTGGATTTTTCTAAATTTCACCAGCTTTTGTGCTTGTGGGGACAAAAGGGTATGGCTCATTGCCACTATTTGAAAACGTCTTTAATTTGGTTTTGGAATTAATACATCTTTGTTTCCACACATAGTTCTTGGGGGATTTTAGATGCCTTACACATGAATCATTTAAGATAAATGGCTTTGAGATACTGTTGTATTTTATTTGGCTCAGAAAATACACCTGCATGAAATTGAACATTCTTATTCTAACACAGTAAGCTGCCTTTCCTTTGTAAAAGGGAAAATCAGACCATTTGAAAAATAACTCCCCTTTCAGGGACTGACAGCATCATTTTCTCTCTTTCTTTTTCCGTTTTTCTTTTCTGTGAAAATTCTTTTTGATGGTCATCGACCCACTTGGCAGAGTGCCTCCTTTTTTAATTCTCTGTGCAACTATGCTCATGAGCTAGTCAGCTCTCTTAAAATCACCAGCAAAGAAACCTTTGGTTCCCTGGTTTAGGGATACTTTTCTGGCACATCAAATGATGTTCCCAGTTTAAAATAGGACTTCTGGTCCAGGCATTCTAGAATGTGATAATTGCTTCCCTGAATTTCTGTAGGCTTTGATAGTAAGAGATGAAAACTTAAAATAAATTGGATTTCATACTTTTGACAAATGTATTGGGTAGATAAATTATCCTATAGGAAAATGGACAAAAGTCTTTTGTGGAGTTAAGTTCTCTTTACTGTATTTAGGGTTACAAGGGTAGAGTTATATTGATGTGAGGGATTGAACTGGTCCCAGGCATCATATGTGATTTTTTTTTAAGATTTTATTTATTCATTTGAGACACAGAGATAAAGAGAGAGCATGAGCAGGGGGAGAGGCAGAGGGAGAGGGAGAAGCAGGTTCCCCGCTGAGCCAGGAGCCCGATATGGGGCTCGATCCCACAACCCTGGGATCATGACCCAAGCCGAAGACAGACGCTTAACCATCTGAGCCACCCAGGCGTCCCCATCATATGTGATTTTTATGCAGAGTTTTTTTAATGGTACTTACATTATCATTCAGTATTTCTTTACTTAACTTGATATTTTGGAAACAAACGAACAAACCTAGAACCATTCGCCTGAAACATAATGTGTGTTGGTGTGGTAATGGTGTCTTCAAGATGGTTGCCATCCCTTTTTTCCCTTCTTGCATGCACATGCTGCTTTTTACATCCACAGGTAGAATCTAACTTCCCTTCCTTTGAATGTGGGCTGGCCACAGTGACTTGCTTGACCAATAATAGAATGCAGCAGAGTTAATATTCTAGGAGCTCAGAGGCTCCATCCTAAGAAAGCTTGTAACTTTTGCCTGTGTCTCTTGGAACCATGCTGTGAAGACCACAAGTCCTGTGGAGACGTCACAGATAGGCACTCCACACAGCAGCCAACATGAACTGCCAGCCATGTGAGTAAGCCATTTTGGACACCTGGCCTATTTGAACCTTCAAATGACTTTAGCTATAGCCAACTGACTGCAATTATAAGAGAGACTGAGAACTGATGTCTCTGTAACAGTCAGCTCTCAAAACCATGTCAGTCCACATTCAGTCCACAAACCCAGTCCACAAAACCATGAGAAATAACTATTTACTTTATGTCACTAGGTTTGGGGATGGTTTATTACGCATGGGTCAGTAACTGGAACAAGTGCTAAATATTGCACAATGCTGAATAAGTACAATTTTAATTGTATTATATGCTTCTGCATTTTCAAGTGGTTGACATTTCTGGACAAAGTGCTAAAGTAAGCACATACAATTATGTTCTTAAGCATAAGTTAGCTGTTGGATCATGATAGCATCATTTAGCAATGGGAACTATGTTTTGTAATTGGAAAATATAATTTTTAAAATATGGTTTAAAAAATAGTACTAACAATTGTTTATAAAGGGATATGCTGCTCTGAAAAGGATTTTAGAAACCAAGAAATGTGTGAACTTTAAGACTCTCATGATACTTATATACTACTTAAGTACTTTGGATTCAAAGTCTGATGGCAAATCTGCTTATGTAATACTGAAATTTATATAAATGAGCTAAATTAAGAGCTTTCCTTTAAATAGTTGGCCTTGTAATTGGTGGGATATTGGGACGGCTAAAGTGAATAGGCTCATCACCATCCTAACATTTTCTCTGGGATATGTTTGAGAAAGTTAAATGACAACCAAAGAGTCTGAAACAGGTTACCTGGCAGTGTTATGATCAGGAATGCTATCTGTTTGGGGGCCTCTGGTGTGTAATTCTTGCCTTTAGAGCTGGTCCTCTGGCAAACACAATTATGGGTAGTCTCCGCTCACATGTAATGATCATGAATAGACAGCTGGGACATCCCCTGTTTAGGACTTTCTTCCTGATTAGGACACTTTCTGACTGAAGCTGTTTAAAGTGCACAAACCTCAGTTTTTGAATTTAACAAACTTACTGTTATAATTTGTTCATATGTTTCTCTTGTTTAGACCTTGACTTCCATGTGGACAGAAATCTTCCAGCTCTTTTTCCTTAGTACCTGTGGGCCTGTCTTCTAGTAGTTATCAGACTTTTGAATGAATGAAGTAAAATGATATCAGAAGTGAACTATATTAATTTACCAACAAACCTATAGCTAAATAAGATATATGAATTCATTCATTCATTTATTCAGCAAACATTTGTTGAAGGACTACAGGGTGCTACAAACTGAGTATACAGCAATAAACAATTCGACCATTATCCCTACCCTCAGTGAGTTTGGAGCCTGTTTATGATAAGAAGTGTAATTCTTGCTTAATCAGCCATTCCTTCTCATACTCAAAAGGTATGAGAAGACAAGAGCATTTGCATTTAGCAGATATTTGTGATAGTGCCCACTATGTGCCAGAAACTGTCATGTCACAAGAAAGATGAACATATGATCTCACTGATATGTCCATCAAAAAAGATGAACATATGATCTCACTGACATGAGGAATTCTTAATCTCAGGAAACAAACTGAGGGTTGTTGGAGTGGTGGGGGGTGGGAGGGATGGGGTGGCTGGGTGATAGACATTGGGGAGGGTATGTGCTATGGTGAGTGCTGTGAATTGTGCAAGACTGTTGAATCACAGATCTGTACCTCTGAAACAAATAATACATTATATGTTAAAAAAAAGAAGAAGGAGATAGTAGGAAGGGAAAAATGAAGGGGGGGAGTCAGAGGGGGAGACGAACCATGAGAGACTATGGACTCTGAGAAACAAACTGAGGGTTCTAGAGGGGAGGGGAGTGGGGGGATGGGTTAGCCAGGTGATGGGTATTAAAGAGGGCACGTTCTGCATGGAGCACTGGGTGTTATACGCAAACAATGAATCATGGAACACTACATCAAAAACTAATGATGTAGGGCGCCTGGGTGGCTCAGTTGGTTAAGCGACTGCCATCAGCTCAGGTCATGATCCTGGAGTCCCTGGATTGAGTCCCGCATCGGGCTCCCTGCTCAGCAGGGAGCCTGCTTCTCCCTCTGACCCTCCCCCCTCTCATGTGCTCTCTCTCTCTCTCTCATTCTCTCTGTCTCAAATAAATAAATAAAATCTTAAAAAAAAAAAAAACTAATGATGTAATGTGTGATGATTAGCATAACATAATAAAATAAGATTAAAAAAAAGAAAGATGAACAATAAGGGCATTATTTTAAGTCATAAACAATAACAGGTGTGCAAAGTGATGGAGTGGAAAAATAGCAGGTCCCAAGTGTATAACCGGCACCAAGCCTAGTCCTGAGGTCCTGGTGCCTTTGTCATGGCTCTCTCCTGTGTCTCGCTGGACCTTCTTTGTTGTGTTGGTGTCTGCCATTACATCAGCATCTCTGCCTTTCCCTAGGTTACAGTGAGTGGGAGGCAATTCTTTCTGTCTAGGTAGCAATGGATGACTATAGACCTGTTGCTCTGTGCTTCATGTACCGTGTTGATGTACACTGGGCCAGCACTTCCCTGGTTGCCCTCTGGGGCCATTCTTGTTATCTGGCTCTAAAGACTTCATTCTTAGAGGTCTGTTTGCTGAAGAGGGAAGCTGGAAGTCTGTGGTCCTCTGATGGAGCCATACTCCTCTGTTTACCTACCCTGACATAGCTGGCCAATGAAGTTCAGGTGGGCCGTGCACCTCGAGCTACAGCATAGACCAGGTACAGTCCTTCAAGCTTCAGCCTCATCTCCCACTGCTCATTGTTCATTTAAGACAGCATTTGGATGGAGATGAATGACAACAGTCTTATTAGGGAATAACATTAAAACCCAACTCATTTGCACAAAAGAAACTAAATTTGCAAAGTTTAGTACTTTGTTAGTAATGAGAAATCATTTTACAAATAAAATATATCACTGTGCCAAGGAATTGAGGTTGTAACCATTGATCTAAAAGTTGTCTCTTTTAAGGAAAGTCGGGAAGAACTCAAATACATGGAGGCTAAAGAGCATCCTACTAAAGAATGAATGGGTCAACCAGGAAATTAAAAAAGAATTAAAAAAATTCATGGAAACAAATGAAAATGAAAACACAACTGTCCAAAATTGTTGGGATGCAGCAAAGGCAGTTCTAAGAGGAAAGTATATAGCAATACAAGCCTTTCTCAAGAAACAAGAAAGGTCTCAAATACACAACCTAACCCTACAACTAAAGGAGCTGGAGAAAGAACAGCAAATAAAGCCTAAACCCAGCAGGAGAAGAGAAATAATAAAGATCAGAGCAGAAATCAATGAAATAGAAACCAAAGGAACAGTAGAACAGATCAACAAAACTAGGAGCTGGTTCTTCAAAAGAATTAATAAGATTGACAAACCCCTGGCCAGACTTATAAGAAAGAAAAGAGAAAGGACCCAAATAAATAAAATCATGAATGAAAGAGGAGAGATCATAACCAACACCAAAGAAATACAAACAATTATAAGAACATATTATGAGCAACTCTATGCCAGCAAATTAGATAATCTGGAAGAAATGGATGCATTCCTAGAGATGTATAAACTACCAAACTGAACCAGGAAGAAATAGAAAACCTGAACAGACCTATAACCACTAAGGAAATTGAAGCAGTCATCAAAAATCTTCCAACAAACAAGAGCCCAGGGCCAGATGGCTTCCCAGGGGAATTCTACCAAACATTTAAAGAAGAATTAATACCTATTCTTCCGAAAATGTTCCAAAAAAATAGAAATGGAAGGAAAACTTCCAAACTCATTTTATGAAGCCAGCATTACCTTGATCCCAAAACCAGACAAAGACCCCATCAAAAGGAGAACTACAGACCAATATTCCTGATGAACATGGATGCAAAAATTCTCACCAAAATACTAGCCAATAGGATCCAACAGTACATTAAAAGGATTATTCACCATGACCAAGTGGGTTTTATCCCTGGGCTGCAAGGTTGGTTCAACATCCACAAATCAATCAATGTGATACAATTCATTAATAAAAGAAAGAACAAGAATCATATGATCCTCTCAATAGATGCAGAAAAAGCATTTGACGAAGTACAGCATCCTTTCTTGATTAAAACTCTTCAGAGTGTAGGGATAGAGGGTACATACCTCAATATCCTAAAGGCCATCTATGAAAAACCCACAGCGAATATCATTCTCAATGGGGGAAAAATGAGAGCTTTTCCCCTAAGGTCAGGAATACAGCAGGGGTGTCCACTGTCACCACTGCTATTCAACATAGTATTGGAAGTCCTAGCCACAGCAATCAGACAACAAAAAGAAATCAAAGGCATCCGATTCGGCAAAGAAGAAGTCAAACTCTCACTCTTTGCAGATGATATGATACTTTATGTGGAAAACCCAAAAGACTCCACCCCAAAACTGCTAGAACTCATACAGGAATTCAGTAAAGTGGCAGGATATAAAATCAATGCACAAAAGTCAGTTTCTATACACCGACAACAAGACAGAAGAAAGAGAAATTAAGGAGTCGATCCCATTTACAATTGCACCCAAAACCATAAGATACCTAGGAATAAATCTAACCAAAGAGGCAAAGAATCTGTACTCAGAAAACTATAGAATACTCATGAAAGAAATTGAGGAAGACACAAAGAAATGGAAAAACGTTCCATGCTCATGGGATTGGAAGAATAAATATTGTGAAAGTGTCAATGCTACCTAGCACAATCTACACATTTAATGCAATCCCTATCAAAATACCATCCACTTTTTTCAAAGAAATGGAACAAATAATCCTAAAATTTGTATGGAACCAGAAAAGACCCCGAATAGCCAGAGGAATGTTGACAAAGAAAAGCAAAGCTGGTGGCATCACATTTCCAGACTTCCAGCTCTATTACAAAGCTGTCATCATCAAGACAGCATGGTACTGGCACAAAAACAGACACATAGATCAGTGGAACAGAATAGAGAGCCCAGAAATGGACCCTTAACTCTGGTCAACTAATCTTTGACAAAGCAGGAAAAAATATGCAATGGAAAAAAGAGAGTCTCTTCAATAAATAGTGCTGGGAAAATTGGACAGCCACATGCAGAAGAATGAAACTGGACCATTTCCTTATACCACACACAAAAATAGACTCAAAATGGATGAAAGACCTAAATGTGAGACAGGAATCCATCAAAATCCTACAGGAGAACACAGGCAGCAACCTCTTCGACCTCAGCCACAGCAGCTTCTTCCTAGACACATCACCAAAGGCAAGGGAAGCAAGGGCAAAAAACCATGAGAGACTGTGGACTCTGAGAGGCAAACTGGGGGTTTTGAAGGGGAGGGGGATGGGAGGATGGGCTGGCCCAGTGACGGGTATTGATGAGGGCACGTATTGAATGGAGCACTGGGTGTTATACGCCAACAGTGAATCATGGAACACTACATCAAAAACTAATGATTTAATGTATGGTACTAACATAATAAAATAAAATTAATTAAAAAAAAAGTCTCTTTTAGATCCCAGGATGTAGGAGAACTTATTTCTTCTGCCAGTGTTTATTATGTATGCTGTGTACCAGAGTTGTGCTATGTACTAGGCATACATGGTTGAATCTATAGTACAAGGTGCCTGGGAGTTTCAGGTAATTTTATGTGATGGATCATGGCATATATAATAATAATAATAATAATAATAATAATAATAATAATAATAATAATAATA